>NC_043705.1:62409248-62466206 GCF_006229205.1 Suricata suricatta | reverse complement strand
TGCCCAAAACACAGCAGCGAAAGCAGAAATAAACAAGTGGGACTACATCAAACTAAGAAGCTTCTGCATGGCCCAAGAAACTATCAACAAAATGAAAAGGCAACTACTAAATGGGAGAGAATATTTGCAGATCAGGTGTCTAATAAGGGGTTAATATTTAAAATATATAAAGAACTCAGACAACCTATTAGCAAAAAAAACCAAAATATCATTTAAAAAATGTACAGAAGATCTGAACACACATTTTTCCAAGGAAGACATGCACACAGACCACAAGTACATGCAAAAGTACTCAACATCACTCATCATCATTTAAATGCAAATCAAAACTACATTAAGATATTATCTCACACCTGTTAGAATGACTAGTATCAAAAAGACAAGCAATAGTGAGTGGAGAAAAGGAGAAGCCTTGCACATTGTTGGTAGGAGTATAAATTGGTGCAGCTACTATGGAAAACAGCATGGAGGTATCTCAAAAAAATTAAAAATAGAACTCCCATAAGATCCATCAATTCCACATGTAGATACTTATTCAAAGAGAATGAAAATACTAACTCAAAAAGGTATATGAACCCTGTCCTCATTGCAGCATTATTTATGATAGCCAACACATAGAAGCCCCCTAAGTGTCCATCAATGGATAAATGAATAATGGGTAAAAGAAAATGTGGTAAACATACACAATGGGAATCATTCAGCCATAAAAAAAAGAATGAAATCTTGCCAATTGTTACAACATGAATGGACCTTGAGGGAATTCTGCTAAGTGAAATAAGTCAAACAGAAAACAAGTATGATCTGACAAATAAGTAGAATCTAAAAACAAAACCAAAGATACTGAGAACAGATTGATGGTTCTCAGAAGCAGCAGTGGGTGGGTGCGCAAAATGGGTGAAG
Organism: Suricata suricatta; assembly: GCF_006229205.1. Taxonomy (NCBI): domain Eukaryota; kingdom Metazoa; phylum Chordata; class Mammalia; order Carnivora; family Herpestidae; genus Suricata; species Suricata suricatta. The sequence continues at coordinate 62,465,306 of NC_043705.1, read as the reverse complement.
GTGGTGAAAAGGTACAACCATACAGATATAAAATAAATAAGTCCTGGAGATATAATATACAGCATTATGACTAAAGTTAATAATGCTGTATTGCATATTTGAAAATTGCTAAGAGAACAGATCTTAAAAGTTCTCATCACAAGGAAAAAAATCGTAACTGTGTGGCAATGGATGTTAACTAGATTTAATGTGGTAATCATTTCACAAATATCAAAACATTATATTGTATACCTAAAACTAATATGATGTTACATGTCAATTATGTCTCAAAAAGATATGCTGGAAAATAACTAAAAATTCTTCAAAATATTAATGGTGATTATATTGAATTGTGAATTTAAAAAGGGTTTATCTTTTCCAAATTATATATACTATTTTATAATTGCAAATTTGTTAACTTCCAAAGTTATCACACTGGTCTTAGCATTTTCTCAGAGTTCTAGAGGCATAATAAATAATTACTGCTGCTACTAGACATGTTTCTCCCACTGAAAAAATGATCTTTAGAAAATCTTACTACCTTCCCATTTCCTCAGTTTATTCTAAGTTAAAATAGCACTTACTTGCGTGTACCTCTTGGTTTTAGGGAGGGTACTCTACTTCATGAAGATAATAGTGGCTATTATCCTAAAAAACCCTAAGCCATTAAGAAAAAATTTTTAAATGTACCTTCAAAACATGCTAAAATGGTACATGAAGAAAGGAAAATGGGAGATGGGCGATTTCCTACACTAGCCTTTTTTCTAAGTCTGATAATAAAAATGTAAAGGTAATGTTTCTATCCTAGATGGCAATAATAGAGAGTCTTCCTTGAGTAGATTGGTAACAGTATAAGTCCATTCTTTCCTATTTCTTATATTTACTCTACTCTTCATTCCTGGTCTTCCTCTGGTGGTTGTTATTCGTAAGGCACAAATAAGTGTTCTTATTTTTTAATTTTTTTAGTGTATTAGAGAGAGAGAGAGAGAGAGAGACAGACAGAGACAGAGAGAGAGAGAGTGTGTGTATGTGAGCAGGGGAGGGGCAGAGAAAGAGAATCCGAAGCAGACTCTGTGCAGACGTAGCTCCGACTCAAAAACCATGAGATCATGACCCGAGCCAAAATCAAGAGTTGAGCACTGAAGCGACTGAGCCACCCAGGCAGCCCTGTGGTCTTATTTTAATGCTTTGTTCTTATTTTCACATTTACTTTCAAAAGGCATAGTCCTTATATCAGTCAGGAATATTTCATTATATCTTCTTGGAATAAATTCGTATTTACTCTTCCAGCAGTCTCACTGAAATGTTTTGAGTAAATGGCTTACTAAAAACATCCCAATCTTTTCTGGATGATCTTGAATGAACATTCCTAAAGGAAGCATCTTCTTCTGGTCTGGAGCCACTGACACTGACAGATGTCCCCAGTCATTTTGAACACCCAACATGAGGAGCCAATAATTCCAACTCATCAACATCTGAGGACTTTTTGGATTTATAGAAATAACATGATGAAGAGGAATACTTCCTTTCCCCTCCTATGTTTTAACTTTGGCCAGTTGCTTTTCCACACTTGTTGCAGTGTCTTCATGCTGCCGAAACAAACACGCATGGCCCTGTGAACACTGCGGCACCGCTGGCTTTCGTACAGGTGATTTGAACTGGAATATTTTCAAATTATTATTTTGGCCTATGTCTAAGACTTACAGAGAGAAAATCTGGAACTGAAACAAGATGTCAATTAACATGCCCTCCTAGGAATGTGCTGGATGTCCCACACCTGACAGGCTTAGCACATTCCCATGCCTTTCTCTTTTGGTGTCACTGACCTGCCAGTGGGTAACACCCATACAAGCAGAAAGGTTAAAATATGTACTATTTTTGAGCTCTCCAAAAATAAACAGCCTGAAAAAATACAATCGAAAACACAGTGTTTTTCTCAAAGAAAAAATTACCACCTAAGCATTTCCCCTGATACCAGTCTGATACAATTATCTGCCTGACGGAGGTGGCCCTGCCCAGACTGAGAGTTCAAATAAATATCTTAGAGAATATTTGAAGGAATATTGAAGGATATTTGAAAGATACAGATATTGATCTTGAAGATACAGATATTGAAGGATAATTGAAAGAAACAGATGTTAACTGGCATATGAACCCTTGGAAAAATTTCTGGTATTTTTAGGGAAAAATTTTTGCAGGAATCATCTGAATTCAGAGACAACACATCACCAATGAGTGACACACAAGGATTATAGCTTATTACTCATAACATTATTTGAAGATATTCTTAACAATGGGTCAGCGAGAATCAAAAATACACATATGATTCTTGAAATGCCAGAAGAATCATTTGGGTAGTGACCGTTTTATGAGTTCACATGAAGGATAAAGAAGAGTGTGAGAAAGGGGAAAAAAAAAAGAGTGTGAGGAAAAAATGCATTTAAATTCTTTGTATATGATCATGGGGTGATTATAGGAGAATAAATGGAAATATCAATACTTTCAAGACAAAAAGCCACAGGTTTCTATACCGTGAAATGCATATAATAATGCCCATCTTGGAACTATTTGTAGTTTAAATGTAATATATTGTCAGGAGTTCATCATGGGAATGATATGCTAGAACTAGGATGAGACATTTAAAGACAGCGGGACAGGGGCACGTGGGTGGCTCAGCCTGTTGAACAGTGGCTCAGGTCTTGATCTCACAGCTTGTGAGTTTGAGCCCCATGTCCAGTTCTGTGCTGACAGTTCAGAGCCTGGAGCTTGCTTCAGATTCTGTGTCTTCCTCTCTTTCTCACTCTCCCCCCCCCCAATAAATAAACATTTAAAAAGATGGCTAAATATTAGGAAATTGCTTTCACTCCAATGGAGAAAATACCTAAGTGAACGACAGTGAAGGAGGTTTTGGAAATGAGAACAGGGACACCGTCTTTTTGGCTACTGTCATGTGACATATTGTTTTGTCAGAAAGAATAGCCAAGAGAATGTTGCAGAGGTAAGGGTGAAAGTGAGAATTGAGATGGCCAAACTGAGTAAATGGGTTGAAGTGTTAAAGGCGCTGAGAGAGTTGAAGCAACAAAGCATGACTTGATAAAGAAGAAAATTGCTTGAACACAGATAATCACCATCTGATCTTGACTGAAGAAAGGATGAACAATAACAAGCAGAGCTAATTCTAGAAGGTGATCTCTTATGCTGTGAATTTGAGGAAGCCTATATAACATAGCTCCCTGCTTGAAAATATTTGCTCACTTGTTCTCAGGATTCATATTTGATTTCTATTGCTGGCCACATTTCTTAGCCCCTAGAATATACTAAATAAATATTCTTGGATAAAGAATGAATGAGTATCTTAGGTTGGTTTTCCCACCAGAAGCAGACTTTAAAATAAGGATTCAGGGCCCTGGTGGATCAGTTGTTTAAGTGTTCAACTTTGGCTCAGGTCATGATCTCAAGGTTCAAAAGTTCGAGCCCCACATCAGGCTCTATGCTGAAAGCTCAGAGCCTGGAGCCTGCTTCAGATTATGTGTGTGTGTCTCTGCCCCTTCCCTGCTCACGCTCTGTCTCTATCTCTCTCAAAAACAAATAAACATTTAATAAAATAAAATAAAATATTCAAGTGCAAGTATTTTATTTGGAAAGTAATCCCAAGAAGCCCTAACAGAAGAGTGGGGAAGTAAGACAGCAAAAGGGAAAGGATTCTCAAAAAGGGTATGTTAATGAGGTTACCACTGTGGGCTATTGGGGCTCATTTCTACTGGCTTTCTTTGAAAGATGATGTAGAACCCCCAATCTTATTAGCTGCGGGCTGCTGTGGAGGGCATCAACTCTGTTTCCTTTCTTCTGAGCATGCTCCTATGGCCAAGAAAGCCCCCAGGCAGAGGTTCCCGGGTGTTTGTGAGAAGAAACTTTAGGCTGTACAAAAATGGTGTCTACCGAGGGACAGTGAACAGGGCCTCATAGTGTCTGCTCCAGAAAGTGAATGAGGAACAAATGATGTACAACTTTCTTTCCTTGGATCTGTGGGTCATTTTGGTTTTCAAATGATCAAGAGTGAAATGCAAATGACTAAGTAACCATCAAGTCATGTTAATGAACATCTTATTTTTCATCATAATTAACTTGAGAGGAAACATTTGATAGGAAAAGAAACACTGGTAGAGAAAAAGTCACTGATGAAGTACACATAGAATACACGGTAAAAAGTCCTCGAAAATTCATTTGTGACAGCAATGTTGCCTAGATCAGGCAACTATGAAGATTCTGATAGTACTTATCCTACGCGATAGGATAAATTTAATCATATCATGGGGAAACTGTGAAACACGTAAACTTCCTCCCTCCCTCCTACTTTCCCCTACCCTTCCCTCCCCTTGTCTCTTTCCCTCTTTTCCTTTCCTTCCCTCCAAAATAGATATAAACATTAAATAGTTTTCCTCATCTTCTTGTCAGATTAAGAATTCAGGTGATGGTGATACAGAATACAATCCTCCAATTTAGAAAAAATTTATGTTTGCTCCCTTTCTAATTAGGGTACTTAGAAAAGTTTCTAGGATTTTGAACATTCAACCCAATTCTATACTGGTCTGACCTCAATAAGCCTAAGGCAAGCATAGAAGTCAGAGTTTGGCCCAATATACTCACCCAGAGTGAATAATTGTCAAATATATTTCATTTACTGGATTGTGAAATTTTAGTGTCCACATTCACTCTTTTCCACAAAAATTCAAGAATAATTATATTTAAACAGGTCTACATCCTCATGAGACATGCCAATTTGTGTAATTGGCCAGTTCAAACTTGGAAGAATTAACAGGTTGGAACTGAGCATTTTATTGCTGCCTGCTTTTTGTCTCTGGTAAGATAAAATATCAGCTATATCCTGTTAGTTAGCTCCAAAACCTAACATTTTATTCACTGGCTAGTCAAAAAAAGGTGAGACTTAAAAAATACCCAAATTATGTGGATAATTTTTTATTGTATTTTAATTAGGTATAGCCTTGGGAAAACATTCTTTCTTACAAATTCTCTGGAAGTCAGTTGCCTAGGTGGTTCAAATTTTATTTTTCTCCTTTACCTTTTCTTTTGTTTTGATGCTTAGAAAATATAGTACTTACTATGTATGAAAATAACAAGATAGAATATTTCTCAATGTTCCCCTTTTGATCACTTTATTCACTGAAATCTGACTCTAATATGTAGTCACTAAATTTTTCTTAGATACTTTTACATTTAAGTATTTACTATTTTAAATATTTTCATTTTTAATTCTACTAAATATTTTATCTTTATTTAAATTTAAAAATTTTAAGTTAAAAAAATGAAATGAGGGGTGCCTGGGTGGCTCAGTCGGTTAAGCCTCCGACTTTGGCTAAGGTCAGATCTCACATTCCTGGGTTCGAGCCCCGCATCAGGCTCTGTGCTGACAGCTAGCTCAGAGCCTGGAGCCTGCTTCCAGTTCTGTGTCTCCTTCTCTCTCTGCCCCTCCCGCTCTCATGCTCTGTCTCTCTATCAAAAATAAATAAAGCATTAAAAAAATAAAAAAAATGAAATCATTATAATTGCTCTACTTGAATTTTTAGATTGGTAAAAAATCATTTTTCCCTATTTTTATAGGTTTATTATAAGGACTATTATTAGCACATAAACCTTTGGGGTATCAGTGTCAAAAGGAGATAATACACTCACTAACAGTAGACATAACTTATGGTATATGCTTTTAGGACATGTGAAAAAAACAGCCGTGGCTATATTCTTAAAATCATAATTCAGCCATAATAACACAAGGAAATATTATTCAATGTGTAATAATAACTACTAATACCTCATGTTATTTTATACTTCTTTGACTCATAACTATTAGATCATTAAAAATAGTATTTGAAGATCATCGCTACTTATAAGAAACTTAAAAGATACAGAAACTACAAGAGGTATTTTGGTAGAGGATGTGGTTAGAAACGGTAAGAAAAAAAACAATTAATGCTAAGACATTGCAAACCATTATCTTGACTCAATATTTGTTTTATTCAAAGTGAAATAAATCCCATGAGATCCTAACATCTGTACATACAAAATTCAACTGAGTATGCTCATAGAGAGACATTGTTTAGGGAGATGTTTATTACCTTTATCAAAGCTCAGTACATTTTAGGGAGCCATTAAAATAAATTTCCCTTTCTTAATGAAAAGTTGTCTCATTACCATGAAATTGGAGACTACGTGCATGAAGCCCGGATGAGGGACTGGATCCCGTGAACCGTGAGATCACGACCTGAGCCGAAATCAAGAGTGAGATGCTCCACTGATTGAGCCCCTTGGGAGTTCCTAACAACTTTGTTTTTAATGACTTTTGTCTCTGCACAAGTAATAAATAGATCATTTTCCTTCATCAGTCCCTTGGGCACAGCAAGTTCTGTGCGCTTTGCACTAGAATGCTGCAAAGCAAGTTCCAAACATCAAAATAAAAATATGAAGGGGAAATCCCCATCCTATGATACATGACGGTTGGTGACCTACTTTGCTGATAGGAAGGTTAAATTACTAGAAAATATTCAACTGTAAGCAGAGCACTGAGCTACCACTGGAGACAGTACAGCATCCTGTGGAGAGGTGTCTTGAACATCTGAACTGTGTACTGAACAGGGCAAGGTGGCTCTATGTGTAGTGATACTCTCGGATGATGAAAAAAACAAGTATCCAGTTTCACAAATTGTTTCTTCTCAAATATATTTTCTCAGTTTCAGATCCTCAGTTATTTTATTTTGTGGAAAGTTTTGAATTGAAAAGTTTCAAGAAGAATAATGATGCTTTTTTTTTTAAGTCTCAGGAAACACTTTTTATGGTCACTTAGTCTATAAACTCACTGTTTTAGACGTTAAGAAAATATTATTTTCTTCCTGTAACTTTTTGCAAGAACACTTCAGATGTGTTATGTGACTATTTGGATAATTATTATTAAAGTTGTATTAAGCAGTTACATGTTAAATTTATAGTCTTTTGTGAATCATTACGTTAAAAAAAAGACGGCCTATTTTGAGCCTTTGTATAGGTACATGTCTGTTTTTGTGACAAAAAACATACTTAAACAATAACTATCAGAAATAGGTTTTGTTTTAGTGTTTTGTTTCAGTGTGAATTATCATTTCTGTATTTGTTTCCTGTAAAGGTGGAAATTTGCATTCAGTGCAGTTTTCAATAAAAATAATATATATTTTTGTTTAAAAAACAAAAATATTGAAGACTATTACTTGGATAGCTTTGGTTCTTTTTACTTTTCTTATTTATTTTTTGGTTATCTATACCTCTTAGAATTTTAGATTGATTTTTCTTCTCTAGAATTTATTTATTTGCCTTTTTAGTGTGTGTTGTTACCGTTCTCTCTAAAACTGAGATTTAAAAAAAATATATATCCTGGGGTGCCTTGTTGGCTCAGTCGGTTAAGCATCCAACCTGCTCATGTCATGATCTCATGGTTTGTGAGTTCAAGTCCTGCATCAGGCTCTGCCCTGACAGCTCGGAGCCTGGAGCCTGCTTCAGATTCTTTGTCTCCCTCTCTCTCTGCCCTCACCATTCTCTGTCTGTCTCTCTCTCTTTCAAAAATAAACAATAAAAAACTTAAAAAAATATGTTTTATAAGAATTTTACTATAATACAGTACAAGTAGATTGACAGATGGGCAAATGAGGAGTACTGTGAAATAAACCTAAAAATACAAACACAGATTTGTTTGCAGTGACAGCTAATGCAACTAATTTAAATATGGAGGTTTGGTTATTGCAATAAGCTAAAAATCATTAAAAATGATATTAAAAAATCAAATCTCTCCCTGTGTAGCAGCAGGCTATGCTCTTACACTTAGAAGATCAGGCTTACGGGTTCATATTATTTAGTGATGATTAGGACAGGGTGTCATTTCGTGACACTCCAGGGCAAGTCGCCTCAGGGTATCATGATACAGTGCACTGGCTCAGTAACGTGAAATCATTCTAAATGGCACCTCTGAACTACTCTGGAAAGTTAGCTTTCTAGTGAGAGCTTGACTACTGAAGAAGCACTTTGCTAAGTAACAAGAGATATCTCTGCCATTGCAAAGAATAATTTCTTCTTTTTCTGCCAGCATTTAAAATGAGATGGCTTACATTTAGGAAATTATTATAAGTAAAAATGAGGTTGGGGGTTGCTGAGATGCAGTGGGAAATGTGTGATTAAAAGAATCATTTAGGTATAATGGCCATGCTGGATGTGGATAATATTTAGAAGAAAAATTGAATGATATACACACAGAATTGAGGAAATTAATTTTTGATATAGATGTGTCAAAATTGTCTCTGCGATACACTGGCAGTTTAAAAATGAAAAGAGAGCTATCAGATTCTGCTCTAAAACCAATATATAAGGACATGGTCTCAACCACAGTTTCTATCCTGCTGGAAGTGTTCCTATAAAATATTGACCAATTACTCAACAAAAGTACCAAATACAGACACCAAAACTGCTCAAAGACTTACAGAGAAATTTCATTCATTCAATAAATATTTTTTCAAAGTTTAGAAGATATGATGAATAACAAGGCTCGTAAGATCCCTACTTTCATAAATTACATCCTAGGTGGGAGACATACACAATAGTCAAGGAAGCATATACAGTAAAACCTTGGTTTGCAAGAATTCGTTCCAGAAACATGCTTATAATCCAAAGCACTTGTACATCAAAGTAAATTTCAAGAACCGTTGGCTCAGTTATAATCATGTGATATTCAGCATCATATACTACTTATGTTGGGAGACATCACTCATTTATCAAGTGACAATTTATTTTAAATCTTTGCTCATCTTGAAGAATACTTGCAGAACAAGTTACTCGCAGAACAAATTAATTGCAATCCAAGGTTTTACTATGTTCATAACGTATTTTCAATTAGTTTTAAGTTCTATGGGAAAAATAAAAGAAGATTCCGTGATAAATAAACCTCACATAAAGGTATTGTTGGGAGGGTCAATTTCACTCCCAGAATACTTCCCAGATAAGGATACGAATTAGCCACATGAAGATCTGGAGTAAGGACATTCTACACAAGGAGATAGCTATTGCAAAGTCCTTACAATGTAAATGTTCAAAAAGAAGCAAGCAGCCAGTATAGCAAGGCAGAAGGAGCAGTGTGGTAGATGAAGTCAGAGAGAGACTCTTGAATACTGAAAACAAACTGAGGGCTGAAGGGGAGAGGGAAGAGAAGGGGAAGGGGGGTGATGGACATGAAGGGGGCACTTGTGGGGAAGAGCACTGGGTATTATATAGAAACCAATTTGACAATAAACTATATGTATATATATATAAAGAAAAGATGAAGTCAGAGAGATAGTGAGGAGACCTGATGACACATGGCCTGGAAGCAGTGGTAAATTAGACTCCAGTTCAAAGTATAATAGGAGGCCATTGGAGATTTATAGGCAGATGAGGGAAATAATACTTATTATTGAAATGATCCCAGCTTCTGAAATTAAGAAATTACCTGCTACAGAACTAGAGGAAAATTAAATTGCCTAAGAATAAACTTGGAAGTGGGAAACAAATGAGAGGTAATTGCAGTAGTCCAGATGCTTGACAAAGGGTGATCTTAGTAGAGGTGGTAAAGTGATTAGATTCAGGACACAGTTTGGGAGCAGAGCTTACTTGCTAAGGGTTTGGATACCGGGAATGAGGGGAAGAGAAGAATCAATGATCCCTTCTAGGATTTTGCCCTAAGCGGCTGGCTAGATGAAAGCAGATTTACTGAGAGAAGATTGGGGAAACCAATCGATGGGGGTGGGGGGGAGATTAGAAGTTATGTTTTAGATATGACAAGTTAACAATGCCTACGATGTCTGAGTGGATCTTGATACAAGTCTATCTGCAATCTCAACAAACTCAAGAGTTTTGTGGGCCATCAGCAATGCTCTCTTGTTCCTGCCATCCTGAACATTCTTAGATTGAGGGAACAATGGGAAAACATTCATTTATTAATTCATTCCATAAATATTTATGAAACCTCTGTGCTATAAACCTTCAGGTCAGGAACTGTTCTAGCAGATGTGGGCAGGACAATAAACAATATGGGGCTGTATTTTGTAGTAGACTTTTTCCCTTTCAGGTTTTGTTTCAAGAGTGTGGGTGAACATGGATGACTCATTTCCGTTCTTTACTAACTAATACAAGGCTGGCGGTCACTTGAGTGTCTGTTGCATCACACTTCTTTGGTATTCAGTAGAAACAGTCAGAAGACTTAGTAGCCTGAATGCATGATGTCACCTGCCAACGTCCATTACTAATGAATACAAAATGAATGGTACTGTTTAATATACATTTCCTCTTACTTATTCATTCTATCTTATCATTCTTCTGCCATTTATTATTTTGTAGAGTCCTGGAGAAAAGTGTATGTCTTTGAGCTTGTGATGATTAATAGAAATTATTAGATACATAAATAATTCGGTTTAAGTCTGCCAAAGAACCACCAAAATATTTCTGAGTAATTGGTTATCACAGCCTTCTTAGAATTTCATTCGTGGAAAATTGAGGTCCCTGAAACTAAGAAATTACCTGGTGCTTTTCGATACTGATGTGATAGATTTTGATGCCACCCTACTTAATGAAGGAATAGTTTTTGTTTTTCCTTTATATAATTCTAAACTTGAGAGAGAAGCAGAAATAAAAATAGCTTCTCATTTGTGCTTTGAACTAATTTGGGTCCTAATTCAACTTCAGGCAGACCAAATCTGAGACCATAAAATGCATTCAGCCTGACTGTTCAGCTCACTGTGTATTCCACACCCCATCACCCTTCCTTAAAACTGGTTCTTCCAGTTTGCATCGGATGCTGCTTTCATCAGGGGGAGTTGTGCCAAACCGAGATTATTGTGTGCTGGAGTCATAGTCTGGTTTCCTGTCTGGTGAAGAAGTGTTTCACGGTAGATAATAGCACTGGCCTTAGTCAATGAGACTAGGATTTGAATTCTGGCACTGCTGTTCACTGGCTGGATGACCTCAGGCAAAGACTCTTATTCTCTGTGTACCTCAATTTCCACATCCGTGTTTATGGGTGAGACTTACATGAGCTAATGCAGGTAATGGACCAAGCACAGGGCTGACACAGGGTAGGCATGTGTTTATACACTCCCAGGGTATCTGAGTGCCAGTCACTGTTGTAGGCTCTGGGATAAAGCGGAGACAAGTTAGACAAAATCCTTGCATTCTTTTTACATTTAGGTACTAAGCAACCACAATTCCCTTTTATATCATTTGATTTCTTTCCACGATGGCTCTGGGAAAAATAGCAATAAAGGCAAAGTTAGACCTTTTATTTATCATAGTCTCTGCTGTTTGTGTGTCATGGCCAGAGTCTGTGTGGCCCACTTCAAGTTCCATCCAATCACCACCATGGCCATCCTGGCACACAGAATCGCCACTATGGGCCTTCCCTGAGCTGCCCCATCAACAGATGGCAACTGATAGAGTTTCTAGTAACTGACACAAACCTAATATGACACAAACCCAATTGAGGGTTTTACTTAGTTCTCCAAAAATGAATCTCTAGAAGTAGAATGGTATAATCTGTGGAATATATGAGACAGTAGAGGGCTATGAAAATGTGGCCTTGTCAGTTCAGAGAGCACCGTGTTTTCTTTATTGAACCCAGGCTGTGAAATGACTTTCTTCTCTTTTCCTACTTTTCCCATGCTTTCCCACTTTATCCCTTTCTCTTATGTTCACATTACTCGGTTTGCACAAAATATATTCTGAAGCCAATGTAATTGGCTTAATTAATCAAGGCCTCCTCTGACCTTTCCACTTGAAAGAAATCTCCCACAGAATACTCAGTTCTGAGTATTGTTCACTTACTTGTTAGTTTTTTCTTGCTTCTTTGAAACCACAAACTTCATTAGGACACATGTGAATGTGGGGGGATGAAATCCAGGTGGGCAGCTGAGAGCTAAAGGCAGGTCAGAGCCTTCCCTTTCTCTGCCTCTCAGAGCTTCCTTCTTTCCTTTCCTTAAAATGTATTTTTCAAAAGCTAGAACAAAATTTTAACATTTTCATGTAAGAAATAATTGTTTTAATACATAAATTACAATGCAATAATTGGGGTGTTTATCTTTAAATGTTTATTTATTTTAGAGAATGAGAGAAGCACATGTGCATGGGAGTACGCAGGTGTGGAGGGAGGGAGGGAGAGATTCCTAAGCAGGTTCCACACTGTGAGTGCAGAGCCCCACACGGGGCTCTATCTTACCAACCCATGAGACTGTGACCTGAGCCAAAATCAAGAGTCTGACACTGAGTGACTGAGCTACCCAGGTGCCCCATAATTATAGTAGTAGCTGAGGTGTTGTACTCAAGGTCAGTTGTGTCAGTTGTCCTTGTCCTTATTTACATGGTGACCTCTAACCTGATAATATATTCCTACCTGTAGCAATGGAGAAAGGGCACCAAAGGTTAAGGCCATAAGTTGGATTTGCCACATACCACTTAGAGGTATATCTCATTGGCCAAAACTCAGTATTTGACCATATGTAGCTGCAAGGGAGGCTGGCTAATATCCTCTCTAGCTTTGCACCCATGGATCCAGCTAAGTAACTTGCGCTATTATATCATTAAAAGAAAGAAAATGGACAATAACTTGTAGTACTAAGGGCATTTGTAGTGAGCCTAGTTGGAGCTTCACCTCCTGAAGGATGAACATGATTTGTGCTCTCCTCCCCCTTTAGTATTGGCCAAGTTTACGGCTTTATTCATTTATGTGTTTACAGTTTTAATTCACTCATTAATTTTATTTTTTATGTGCATTGTTTTTGCCATTGAACAGTTTGTTTACCTAATTCTCTAAAAGGTAATCAAACATTCAAATTCAATATTATTTTACTTTTATATAACCATTAGTAATTTTATAGGGTGTTGGAGGGATTTCAACAACTTTCTTTAAAAAAAAAAAAGGCCAGGTATTGCTGAGTTAGCCCTCTGGATACACTAGCAAGAAAAGTGTGTTTCACTCTGATAAGCCTCTGGGGATCAGAAATTGCTATTTCAAAGCAGAAAGAAATGCCAGCCAGTAGCTGCAGGTGGGGGATAAGTGTGGAATAAGTGAAACGTACTTTTACAATTTATTTAATTCTTCAAAAATAGTTATGTGATAACTCTGCAGGGGGCCGTGGTAGGGCAGCACCTATCAAGTGCAATAAAAGCAATCAAACACTGCAAAGAGTAAGAAGGGCGTAAGAACACAGAATTGAAGAAATTGGAGATATTCATTCTTTTATAAACAGTGTGTCCAATGATACCTTAATAGTATATTTAAAAATAACCTGCCTTTAAATATGTGCAAAAATCCTAGATTTTTCCACATTTCTTTTTTTCTAAATTGGGTTTAGGAATAAGGAACAGAAAAATCAAAGTGCTCTGTTATGATTCCTGCTTTTAGGGGCTCACTTCCCCATTACGGGTAGGGCAAGATTATGGGTCTTCCCATGTCCTCAAATCAGAGAGGACTTGCTTTAAATAGATCTCTTTTAAGATTCTACATCAGGTCATATTGTAAAGATTCTTGAGTGAGATCACAAAGAGTGGGACTGTTGGGGATAAGAATGAGGAGCTACTTTAGGTACACCCTATCATTTATCCTTCACAACACACCTGAAAATTGGCTACTTAGAATCTCTCCGGATTCTTAGTCTGCTGCCTGCTGTAATATTCACCACTTTCCTGCGCTCGTGGCCTGTCTAATATGTGGTTGTGAACTACCACTTTGACCTTAGCTTTGACCTTATCTTTTGATGTAGGTACTTAAGAATTCCTTCCTTTGCGGAACGCTTCATGACTTCCAGACTCCACCTTGTGATCACCTGCATCCGAATTTCTACTAGGGCTAACCCACTCACTCGCTTAACTTTTCTTTTCTGCCCCAGCCTTGCCTAGGTTTTTTGAGCCTGGTTTTCCCCCTCATCATTTATAAACTGTTGTTCTTTTTATAAACTATTGTTTCAAGTTTATCTAACAGTACAAGTGATCAGACAGTCATTTGAGTTGTGGAGAATAGATCTGAAAATGGCACAGGAAGTTGGAAAATTATTGGGAATTTAAAGTAAGGAAACAGGGTGGAGGTAGATTCTGAGTAAAGCCTTAAAGGATGAGGTAGGTCAGAGGTAGAATGACACCTTTGTGATGTCACAAGTGAAAGGAAGCTGAACATTCCAGTGACTCATGGGAAACAGTGCTGGGTGAGGTGGGAGGATTCAGCAGGACACATTTAACTGCCCTAGGTCTGAACTTCCCTTCTTATCTCCAATACCTGTGTGTTTATCCTGCTTCTAATTTTGAGTACCTCTCAGGATGATGGCTTTTGAATTTTCTTGTTGACAGGCTTTCAGGGTATGGAGAATGCTTAGCATTTAATTAGCTAATTAGCTGATTAGCTTTTAATTAGCAGCTTTTAATACACAAGTCTGTTCTTCAGATGATAGCGTGCATCCATCGTTTGCTCGTAAAATACTTAATATGACCCTGTGTCCCTTTGGGTTCATTTTTCTTGAGTCCTAAGTAGGAATTAGATAGGTAACAAGGAAGGGGAAGAAGACCTTCTTTTAGTAGAGAAATCAAAGACAATTCAACACCAACCTTTAAGGGATTTGAAGTCTTGTTGGATAAAGTGAAATACTAAGAAAATAAAATCTACAGATGTATTAGACCAAAAATACAAAGTATGAAACACGAATTGCATTAGAGCATTTGGTTGTACCATGTACCTCTTTTTTTTAATTAATAAAAGTTTATTGTCAAATTGGTTTCCATATAACATCCAGTGCTTCTCCCCACAAGTGCCCCCCTCCATGACCTCTTTTTAATACTGTGATTTATTTACTAAATTCTGTCCTTTAGAAAGAGAACACAATGAATACTTTAGAGTGCAATGTGCCTGGTTTCATCACAGAAGACCACTAATATGATTAATTGTTCCAAATGCTTGACACATGGACCCCAGGAGCCACCTGCATATTTATTTTTCATGTTAGATTTGCTGATGGAAGTTATATTGCAGTTAAAAATTATCTGACAGATCATACGGATTCTCTTTAGACTAAAATTTGACAGTGTCCTTTTAGCATATAATGTCATGCTCATTCTGTGTGGAGATGTGGCGATGGAAAATGTCTTTCAGCAAAAACACTGACACCTGGAAGGCTTCTGTTAACTTCCAACAAAATCATTTGAAAAAACTGCAGATCAGATGCTATGCAAATGTGTTTCTATTTAGCATAAGCCATCAAGTACACTGTATCCTGTTATTTTACTACACATTGAAAAATAACTTCAATATCCATTTGAAGAGTTTTTGTCTATGAATCCTCATAAAAAGAAATTTTTCTGAGAGCTCTCATAATTATTGTTTATTAAAATAGCATAAGCTCAGCTCTGAGCATTCCTGATCATATTCCTATCCTCCTTTCAATCCTAGTGCATTTTACGCCTTACTGAAGATACTTGTCATTTTCAGCATTCTTGTCCTTTTTGCTTCTTCTCTCCTATTTGACTGTGAACTCCTAGATCCATGTTTCTTTCACCCTTTTCCTGTATAACCTATTGCTTTAAATTTGCACTCTGAGGAACAAATTGTGTTGTGGCCCTACACTTTTTTTCATTTTGTACAGGAAGCTCCTTGAGGTTTGAAGAGGGTACCTCCTTCATAACCCCTGCACCTATTATGCTCCTTAGTCTGCAAAAGAACTCATAAATGATGGTACCATATACCAGTGGGAACTGTGTGGAAATGCTACATTTTATCTTATACACCTGTTTGTCTTAGTATTTTCACAAAGAGAAGAGCTGTGTTCAGACAAACGACAGGAATCACACAGAATGGTCCTGTTGGTTCCTTAAATTCTAACAGGTAGTTGTATAATATTGCTGACAGATCATAAGGCTTCAGAGGAAGATCTGAGGCAGGTGCAAAATTTATATGGAGACATAGGGCAGATTCTAAACAGTAATTATACTGTATATTGTTTTCACATTCAGGTTTGGGAGACAAGTATGATATAAACAAGCCAATTAACATTCTTAACCACAACTCTCAAAATTAATTTGGAGCCTCTTCACCATTGGTATCTAAGGCAGATGGAAGAGAGTTATTTAAAGGCATTATTTTTGTGATATTATGGAACTATATCAAGTAAATTGAGATTGCCAACTGCCACACCGTTGAATTCACAGATGAATGTGACAATTATACCAATGAGTTATTAATGATGACCTTCTAGAAATTATAGTTCAAACACTTAAATGGGGTGGGAAACAGAGGGGTAGCAAACAGAAGGACAAAAATAAAAACTAACAAAAAAGCTTTGATAATAGCATGCTCTGTGGAATAAACAAGGCAATAGAGTTTTTAGTTCTTGCTTTAATCAAAACCTCTGCAAGGATCTTGTCACAACCTATAACATGCATCACACAAATCTGTATTGATTTATGCACAATTGATTTTTTTGGGCCAGTGTTAGAGGTAGAATGAGTAGCCATGTAAGAGTTTACAAACTGTGAGACCATGACCGCAGCCAAAGCCAGACACTTAACCGACTGAACTACCCAGGGCCCACCCATGTAAGACTTTCTAGTCGTCTCTGTTGAAGTTAGGAAGATAAACACATAATCCTATTTTGCATACATCCAGAGGCTAATTTTTAAAAATTAAGGAGGTAGCATCTAAAAAATGAATAACAGAAGCAAGACCTTTCTATAAAAGTAAACTAATTTTGGTATACAGGAAAAAGGAGTTTTTAGAAACAGACAGACAAGAAGAGAGTATAACAAATCATCCCAAAATTGCAAAAGGAATTTATTTTGCTTAATTTGTTTGAAATTAGCCAAATATATTTCAGATTTGGGGGAGGGGACATGAGAGGTTGACTTAATTTTCAGAATCTCTTTTATAACTACCATAGGTGATTGTTTAGCTCATTACCCTATGAAGAAATAGTTCTTTAAAGTTCAATGTGGATTTTGAGAAAAGATATCTTATTTATTTTTTATTTTAGAGGGAGAGAGCACATATGAGCAGAGGAAATAAGCAGACAGAGGGAGAGAGAGAGAGAGAGAGAGAGAGAGAGAGAGAGAGAGAGAGAGAGAATTTCAAGCAGGCTAGCTCATGAGATCATGACCTTAGCCAAAATCAAGAGTTGGACACTCAGCTAACTGAACCACCCAGTTGCAACAAAAAGTAGTTTATTCACTTTTTAAAAGAAGGATTTATTTAAAAAAATTTTTGTTAATGTTTATTTATTTTTGAGAGACAGAGACAGAGCATGAGCAGGGGAGGGGCAGAGAAGGAGGAAGACACAGAATCTAAAGCAGGCTCCAGGCTCTGGGCTGTCAGCACAGCCTGATGTGGCGCTTGAACCCACAAACCATGAGGTCATGACCTGAGCTGAAGTTGGATGCTCAACTGATTGAGCCACCACCCAGGTGCCCCAAGTTAGTTTATTCTTGAGTAATTCATATTAAGACTTAAGAGCAATGGAAGGTAAGATTTTCAAAATGGGTGTGGGATCATGCTACCAGTGCTGAGGTGATGGCACCTAACACATTATGAGAGAGTGGCATAC
Source organism: Suricata suricatta (assembly GCF_006229205.1). Taxonomy (NCBI): domain Eukaryota; kingdom Metazoa; phylum Chordata; class Mammalia; order Carnivora; family Herpestidae; genus Suricata; species Suricata suricatta. Next base: position 62,447,697 of record NC_043705.1, on the reverse strand, counting down.
CTATGTGTCGTGAATGGGCCAAGGTGCTGACAGCTTCATGAAGAAAGCTCGCAGTAGAGTAAGGGAAAAGAGAGGAGTAGTCGTATTGAATCCATTTCCTAGATCAATGTTATCATTTCATAATATCTAAATTCTAATCTGGATTTATTTGTGATAAGTTTCTCTCACATTATTGTCTTCTTTTTCCAGTTCCTATAAAATATGTGACAAAAAGTGTGAGTGCTATCTTTGTATCACTGTTGCTTAATAATGATGAACTACTAGTTCAATTAATTGGGTATGTTATTCCAACTTCCCACTTATCCAGAAAACCAGGCTTCAGTCTTTGTCTTGAGCCCCACCTTTGGAAGGTCTGATTCAGTCATGGGTGAGACTGGGAAATCCATTTATTGATAATCTGCTCAGGTGATCCTGAGCTCTAGCCAGGTTTTAAATGCTAAAGTCTTTCCTTTTCTTTTACCCTTTCATCCCTCATGTAGGAAGCACAGTAATCTTTCCTTTCAGATTAATGAATATCAATAATGATGTAAATAATTTATGACTCTTCTGCTTTCTATTTGTATTGTAAGGTGGGCTTCAGTGTGTTAAAATAGAGCATTAGTTCTCTTTTGAGATCACACCACTTTCAGAATAATCTAAGAATCCACTTAGGGTGGTTACTCAATCCAAGAGGTTCAGTCCACTTCCCAGGGCCAGCTGGCAAGAATACTGGGGAGTTGAATCTGCTCACTACTACAAGTCCATCTAGCACTCACACAGTATTGGATGGACGCTCACAGTCATGCCTTTGGTGGCCAGGTCCTTGCCAACCCTGAGCCCCACAGTTAGCTCCCTTTCTTTCACATGCTCATGTTTGTCTAAACAACACTAGTCTTGTGAGGTGTTTTAGACCTAGATTAATCTGTGTGTGGGGCGCCTGAGTGGTTCAGTTGGTTAAACGTCCAACTTCAGCTCAGGTCATGATCTTGCGGTTTGTGAGTTTGAGCCCCGTGTTGGGCTGTGTACTGACAGCTGAGAGCCTGGAGGCTGCCTCAGATTCTGTGTCTCCCTCTCTCTGCCCCTTCCCTGCTTGTTCTCTCTCTCTCTCTCCCTCTCTCTCTCTCTCTCTCTCTCTCTGTCTCTCTGTCTCTCCCTCTCAAAAATAAATAAACATTTAACAAATTTAAAGGAATCTGGGTATGTGTTTGAGGGACGGAGGGAGAGACAGAGAAAGAGAGAGAGAGAGAGAGAGAGAGAGAGAGAGAGAGAGAGAGAGAGAAAGTATATCACTTTAGCCCAGACTACCCTTTCCTTAAGATGAGTGGCTACACAGTAGCTCTCAAACTTTAACTTGCATTAAAATCGCCTGAAGGATTTATTAAAATACAGATTGCTGGGGCCCAACCTTTAAGGTCTTTTTACTCAACAGATGTTATGGACTGAATTGTGTCTCCCCAAAATTTATATGTTGATGCTTTATCCCAGTACCTTAGACTGTGACTGTATTTGGAGCTAGAACAGTTAAAGAGGTGATTAAGATTAAATGAGGACGTAAAGGTGGGGCCCTAATCTAATACGACTGGTCTTCTCTAAAAGAAGAGGAAGACACTCCAGGGACGCTCACATGTAGGAAAGGCCATGTGAAGACACAGCAGGAAGGTCAGACAGCAAGGGACCTCCGGAGAAGCCAAATCTGTGAGCACCCTAATCTGAAACTTCTAGCCTCCGGGACTGTGAGATGGTAAATTCTTGTTGTTGAAGCCACCTTTTCGGTGCTCATTTGTTACGACAGCTCCTGCAGACTAATACAGTAGGTTGAGGTGGGCTCGAGAATTTGTCTTCCTAACAAGTCCCTAGATGCTGCCGGTGCTGCTGGACTACCCTTTGTGAAACACTGGGCTTGCAAATCTTTGGCTTGTTTTGAAAAACTATGACAAACGAATATTAATATGGTACTTCCTGTTCTGAGTCAAACTGAGTGATCTAGGCTTCTTCTTAGTTCTCCCTGTGCCCCACCCCCTTATTTCTGAGGTTCTCACTGTCTCTCCAAAAAACCCCAGCTCTGAACTGAGAAAAAAACCCCTTCGTTAGTTAGAAAAGGGGACAAAAATAATACAGCACGAGTGGCTGACTTGGTGCAGGGTACAGTAAGGAGAGGTAAGAAGGATGTCCTGCCCCTGGCCGTCTGCAAGCCTGGGATACATTTAAGAATTAAAATTTTTCTTTGTACAAAAATGGCATTAGATTAGATGGCCCTTAAAAGTTCCATGTGGTTTCAATGTTTTATCATTTATCCAACAGATATTAATAAAATCCTGACGAATGCTGATAGAGAGTATTCAAGATTTTTAACCCTTTCCCCTTTTCCCAAATCAGTGAATGAGCAGTGACAGTAGCAATAACAAGAATATGGGGAATCTCCAAAAGGGCCCCGAGTGAGTAGCACTCCTCTTCCTCATCAGGCTTCTAAACTTGTTGAGACATAAGAAAACTGAGAACTGGATGCCTCAGTCAGCTGGGCATCCGGCTTCAGCTCAGGTCATGATCTCACAGTCCATGGGTTCGAGCACCGCATTGGGTTCTATATTGACAGCTCGGAGCCTGGATCCTGCTTCAGATTCTGTGTCTCCCTCTCTCTCTGCCCCTCCCCAGTTCACTCTATGTCTCTCTCTCTCTCAAAAATAAAATAAAGACATTAAAAAAAAAAAAAGGAAACAGAGAAGGAGAGGTTAAGTATCACCTTGACTGTACGTAGACGCCACATTGGAAGACGTGGCTCTAAGTCCTCTCCACCAACCATGACCGTGCTGAACTGGGACAGCCCTCCCAGGTAAGGTTTAAGACAGAAAAGCAGAATGTATCTTTGTTCTCTGTGATTCTGGTGCCTATACTTGCTCCTTAGAGCTGTGTGTGAATAGTTATTCATTCTGAATTTACTAATCAGAGGCCTTGCCCCAGAGGCAGCACAAGGTAAACAGAAAATCGAGAGAGAACGGGGCAGTTCTCCAGATCTGGAAACCAGCAGCGCTCAGTAGTGGAGAGATCGGCGTAATCTCCTACAGTCCTCACCCTCCCGTGAAACCGGTGAGGTTTGCAAAGGTAAACCATTTACCCAAATCTACAGCTGAGGAAGAGTAGCCTGGGCCTGGAGCCCAGTTCTGACTGCCTCCAGGATCACTACTTCTAATTCCTCTGCCAAAGCTTCAGCTGTGGAGATGATACCGGGAAGACCACAGGCAAATCTTCATACAGATACACGGGGAAACCTAAACCCAGGTCAGGAGCCTAGACTTCAACTGGGGTAACTGACCATCACATTAGCCACTTTCTTGGGGTATCTGCTCATTAAAGGAAGAAATACACTCCCCTCTCTTCTGATTCCTGGCCCCATTCCTTTGTGCTAGGCCCAGGGATGCTTCAGATTTTTTTGGTTTATTCCTGTTCCCAAAGAGCTGCAGTGGTCTTTGGTTTTTCGCAAATACAAGGCTATTCTATCACTTTTTTAAAAACTCGGAGTCACTGGACTAAAGAAACATATTGTTTCCCAGCATTCTTCTTTCTAGTTACAAACACATCCCACACCCTTTAGAGTTTGGGGAAGACTAGGCCCTTTACATCTCTCCAGAACTTTTGAATTTAAAAATGAGATGGAAAAAAGGAGCTTATAGAAGTAAAATTCATATTCAATTCATATTCATATACACACAAAAATACTAGTAACAACAGATGCCTCTGCTTGCGGGAACAGATTTATTCTAAATCTGGATACAATGAACTCCTTTTATTTCCTTAGAAAAGCAGATCTTTGGCCACATTTGGTGGAATATTTCTCTCTTGTGAGTTGACAAAATTATTTTCAGCTTATATTTTAAATTATGTGAAATGATGGAGATTGAATTCTTCATCATTTTTGCTTTAGGTATTATTTCTATATAATATTTGCTAGTGTCTTACACATATAGTCCTGACATATAGTTCTATTCATCTGGTTATTCTCTCATTGATTTTGACTTTATTCTTTAAAAAAATTAATGTTCTTAATATTTAGATCACAAAACATTTAGAGAATTTCAAGTTCCAAGACATTCAGAGATTGTTACAGTAAGCATTACTGTTAGGTTAATTAGCTTACTAATCATACAGTAGATAATAACAGGTTTTCACTTTATCTTTGACCATATGCCTGTCAATATATCCTGTTAGACAATTTTTACAGGTATGAAAGACTATAAGAAAGGGACAAATGAGGAAAAATTGTATTATTATATAGAGAACACTGATTTTGACATATTCATACATCTTCTATGCTTCCGTTATGTGAACTCTGAGTATAATTTTCCAGAGAAATATTAGAAACAACTGACTTTATCCTTTCTGTTTTATATGTTATGCTAATTTGTTTCCACATTATATTACACAATATATATTTTACATAAGAGACGTATCAAGTACTGGGTTATTGGATTATCAGCTGTACTACTTTGCCCCAGTCATTGCGAATCTTTCCTTCTTCCTGGAAATGTCAGTTTAGGCTTTTCTTTTCTTTCTTTCTTTCTTTTCTTTTTCTTTTGGCTTTTCCAAAACTTTACTTAGATGTTTAATTTTTAGATGTTTTCATATTTGGTTTACAGTGATATATAACTTTTCACATACCATTTCCGTTCTGAACTTTGGCAGTTATACCCCTAACTGAATGAAGTGTTTTCTCTTTAACCTGTTTGGTATTCTGACATGTACTTCTCTGGCTATTGGAAGTTAACTTGTGGAAGGTGATTCATTCTGATGCCATTAACATGTGAAATAGAGTCACTTGTTCATTCATTCGGCCTATAGCTATTCAGTACCTCCTGTGTGCAAAGGCACTGTTGTAGCTGCCACAGGAAGTACAATGACGTGGTCATGAATCATGTCTCTAGGAGGTCAAGTACTATATCTAAGACCATATCCCAACTGTGTCTGCAATGCTTGCCATGATGCTCGGCATGTGGTGGGTACTTAAGAATAATCTGAACAAATGAATATCTGATTAACCTTAATCTAACTTATCATTAATGCTCCATAAAATATTTTTATTAAAGCATTTTTTGGGGGGTTTTGTCATTTGTATTGCATTCTCATAAATTTTTAAAGAGAAAATTTTTTCCAGGGAGCCTGAATGACTCAGTTGGTTAAGCATCTGACTCTTGATTTTGGCTCAGGTTATGATCTCACAGTCCATGGGGATAGAGCTTTGTGTTGGGCTCTGCACTGACAGTGCAGGACCTGCTTGGGATTCTCTCTCTCTGCCCCTTCCCTGCTTGCTCTCTCTCTAAAATAAATAAATATACATTAAAAAATGTGGGTGCCTGGGTAGCTTATTTGGTTAAGCACCGGGCTCTTGATTTTGGCTTAGATCATGTTCTCACAGTTTGTGAGATCGAGCCCCCTGTCAGGCTGTGTGTTAACAGCTTGAAGCCTGCTTGGGATTCTCTCTCTCCTTCTCTCTTTGCCATTCCCCTGCTTGTGCAAGTGTGTGCACACACACACTCTCTCAAAATTAAACATTAAAAAAAGAATGTTTTCTATAATTACTAATTGCTTTAAATAAATTTTGGTTAGTAAGTAGAAGATCATGAAGATGTTGAGTCTATACTATATAAAATTTATGTTGCCTGGGGTGTCTGGGCATCAGACTTTGGTCCAGGTCATGATATTAGGGTTGATGGTTTGAGCCCTGCGTCGGGCTCTATGCTGACAGTTTGGGGTCCACTTTGATTCTTTGCTGCCCCCCTCTGCTTTTCCCTCACTTGTGCTTTCACTCTCAAAATTAAATAAACATTTAAAAAAATTTAAGTGCCAGGGCATCTGGGTGGCTCAGTTGGTTAAGCAGCCAACTTCAGCTCAGGTCATGATCTTGTGATTTGTGGGTTCAAGCCCCACGTCAGGCTCTGTGCTGACAGCTCAGAGCCTGGGGCCTGTCTTCAGATTCTGTCTCCCTCTCTTTCTGACCCTCCCCTGCTCACACCCACTCTCTCTTTTTCTCTCTCTCTCTCTCTCTCTCTCTCCTCTCTCTCTCTTTCTCAAAAAAAATTTTTTTAATTAAAAAATCACCATTAAAAAATAAAGAACAATAAACTAACTAACCAAGGCGCAGACATTTCCTGACTATGGTGCTTAGAAGGAATCAGGAGAAAATGAGGATGCCAGAGCTGTTATCCGCAGCTACGTTGGCAGCTTGAGGGTTACGGAAACTTTCCCTACATTTACATGGGAGCAAGGCTGTGAGTGTGAAGCCTGCGCTCTGGGGGCTTCCTCAGGGGTCTCCTCCCATTAGTTAGAATATGTGTGCATTGTTGGCGAGGATGAGGAGACTTGTAGGCAAAGACTGAGGGGAATTTTGCTTCAGCTCTTATTATTGCCCCTACAAGATCAGAGCTGAGCCATTTTCCCCTAAGATTGGAAAGCAAGTTTTAAGTAGTATTATGCTCAATTTCCCAGGGCCTATTTTGCAAATAGAGAAGAAGTCAAAATTCCTTCACTCAGTACAATAAAACCTAAACTCTACTATGACCCCCAAGGCCCTACCACAAGCTGCTTCCAGCCAGTTGTCTGATTATATCTCCTATCACCCCCTCGCATGTTGTCTTCATGGCTTTGCTCAGGCTTGACAAGGTCTTTTCCACTCTCAGGGACACTAATTTGCTGTTACTCTGCCTGGAATGCTCTCCTCAAATCTCCCCATGGCTTCCTCCTTCACATCTCTAGGTCCCTGGTCAAACGTCATGTCCTAGTCTGACCATCCCAACTATTATTTAAAATACCTCCTATGCTACCTGGTCGCTCTCTATTCTTGTGCTTGAGCTTATTTGATCTCAAATCCCCACCTTGCCCATCTCCCACCAGACTGTTGGACTGTGGCATTGAATACTGTAGGTGGCATTTTCCATGCTGGCCTATCAGCTGGCCTCCTGGTACATTTGATCAATGGGTGGCACTGACCCAGAGATGGAAGGAATTTCCTTGCCCCTCTGCCTGGAGTGATGTATCCAGCAATGGCTATCTTTTTTCTCTGTGGCTCCCTCTCACTCCTTCACGTGCAGGTTTCAGCTTCTTCCGGGTGACCACAGTCTTTAGAATGTGGTTAGTGTGATCTCCTGTCTTTGTCCCTCCAGCCTAGGAGTGGTGATGATGTGCTGCTTTGGCTAATCTCTGGAAAGTCTCACCGCCCATTTTGGTTCTTCAGGTGTTCCACTAATTCACCACCTTTGTTTTAGAGTATTTCCTTAATTATATGCTAATGTAATCGTATTCTGCTCTATTGTCTTTAAAATTTTTATTAATATCTACAGTTATTTTATTTTTTTTTACCACCTGTGTTTTCTATATTGTACTGCACTTTTACCATTTCACCTTAGTAGAATGTAAAATCCAAGAGAACAGACACTCTGTCTTATTTATCACTGTATTCTCAGTGTCTAGCACAGTGCCTGGCATATGGTAGCTGATCAATAAACATACTTGGGGTAAAATAAAAGTCTAATGAATTTCTGCAGGTTTCAAATTCAGTACCAGTTGCAGCACACAGTGTTTTCATATTAGTTAGTGCTTTAAACACCAAATCTAATGAAAAGGCTGTTATTGACTTTCTTTTTTTTAATATTTATTATTTTTTACTTTTTTATGTTTATTTATTATTGAGACAGAGAGAAACAGAGCATGAGTAGGGGAGGGGCAGAACGAGAGAGAAAGAGAGAGAGAAAGACTCAGAATCTGAAGCAGGCTCCAGGCTCTGAACTGTGAGCACAGAGCCCAATGTGAGGCTCGAACCCATGAACTGTGAGATCATGACCTGAGCCAAAGTCGACGCTCAACTGACTGAGCCACCCAGGCACCCCTGTTATTGTTTTTCTAATCCAAATGGAAATAGAAGTATTTTGATTTGCTTTAGAGAAGGGTGAGGAAAACATCTAAGAAGTTTGATTCTATGAGATTCAGAGTTCTAAGCTGGATCAAGGCTTTTGTATATCCAAATAGATTATTCCTATAAGGCTGTAGTGTCCCCATTCTTAGCAAAATGGTCTTTTATATATGGGTGTGTATGTACTTTTTAATCATAATTCTAGTAAAGGCTAACTGATTGATTGATTTGACAATGCTGTGACTCCTTTCAGTTTGTGTGGTGTTAACAAAAAACACAGAGGATTTTCTTTGCAGGTAAAATTGATCACCACTTTTGGACCTAAACAAAGTCCTAATGAATATCAGACAGATTTTATTCTATGGTGTAATTATTTTTAATGATTCTACATTAAAGGTATTTCAGTTTGCTAAAGACAATGTTGCTTTTTGACACTGTATAAACTTTTATGGAATAATCAAGAACCAAGCATTTTAAAACTAAAATGTACTGTTTGGTCAGTAACTGTAGAAAAGAAAGTCCTGGTATACTATATTTGCTTTTTGGTTTATTTGTGAATCTATCTATGCATCTATCTACTATTCATTCAGTAGTATACATTTCTGCCCCATTATTCCATTTAAAAAACAATTTCAAAGGTACTTATGGCAACATAGACCATATATAGGATAAGGATAACAAATGAATAGTTGTAATAATCAGAACAAAAGAAACATTACTCAGAAGATAAGCCTTTCCAGGTACTGAAATATGAAAGGACTTTCCAGTGGGCTCCCTCATGAAAGGGACACTGTGTCCTTTTAAAAAAGAGTGATAAACATCACCAGGTCAAGAAAGCACCAGGGGGTTATGATTTCAAATATGGTAGGGGGTCAGAACTGGATAGAGAGAGCCTGTCACCGTGCTGGCACAGATGGGTGGAGTGCATGCCCCAGAGAGAAAGCCTGACAGTTTTGTTATATATCGTTTAGTAAGTCCTCTAATTTGAAAGTTGAAGCATGTGTGTTAAAAATGGATAAACACCTTTCCAAAAGACTTGCAGTGTATATGAAATCAAAGAGTGTGTACTCTAATTAATAATGCCTCTGACTCCATTGTCAGTGTTTTTCCAACAAACTAGGTAAAAGCTGCAACCTGATCTCATTTCTCCAGTTTCATAAATCAGTTATAGTTGGAAAAAGCCACTTTATAGGTTTAGCCCAGGCTGTGAGTCAGCAAATTGGTAGGAAATGAAGAGCTCGGATGTGCAGGAGTTAAAAAGCAGGAATTTGAGGGTTAATGTGGTAGGATAGGAAAGAAAATAGGTGTTGAAGCAGACAGAATTGGTATAAATTCTATCTCTGCCATTTACCAGTTGTGTGACTTAGACAAATTATTTATCATTTCAGAAATTGTATTTCCATTCCAAAACAGGAATAGTGATCCATACTGTAAAGGACTATTTCAATGCCGTAATGTGCATGTAACAACTGGCAGATTGCAAGTACCCTGTGATGTTGGCTTTTACTGTATTTATGTTATTATCGGGTGAAAGAAGTAATTAAGAAAGCAAACAGTTCAACATATATATAGACTTTGAAGGTCAAGATAGTGAAGAAGTAAAACATCAAACTGGAAACAAAAGTCACAAATTATAAAGGGCAAATCCAAAGTTGAGATCAAAACGCCATGGGTACAGAAGGCAGCAGAAATAGGAAGATGGAGTAACACATTCTAATTGCCTGGAATGAGAAAGGCTCAATTTGATGCACCATTATGTTTAATTCAGGAATTTTTCATTTGCTTCCACCTGGCACAGGAGCCTGTCCTAACACTGGACCCACGGGAAGAACAGTGTTCATTAAAAGGAAAATGGGAGGAGACCCTGATCAATGGGACAAGGAGTGCTCCTATTAATTTCAGGAAAGGAAACACATATTCTCCACATGCTAATTTGAGGACACACACATCTGAACTCAGCCATGGAAGCTGGTGGCAGACTTCTCAACCTTTAGAGTGCTGTATGTTTCATCAAAGTTTAATTATTCATAAAATGTTAGAGGAAGAAAACAATGACCAAGAAGAAGAAACAGCATAAATCTAGCCCTATGTTCTATCACTCATAATTTTAAATTTAAATATTATACTGGTTTTTTAGTCAACATAAATGGTATCATTTTCATTGCATCTGCAATAGAAAAAAAATGCACATATAGTATTCCCGAATCAGTTTGTTAAAGTTGGCATAGCACTGTTGTATGTTATGAAATGAAGCTACATACCTACAAACAAGATAAAAAATAAACAACAACCAAAACGCTTTCACAACTAAGTTTTATGAAGTCATGTGCCAAAATTCTTAGTATGTCAACCAGAACCTCCACAAGTAGTTCCTCACTTCCCTTCAGATTTATTTTTCACTTCCATCCTCATAAATTATATATTCCAATCTAACTCAGTATTCTAGAATTATTCCTTTCATTTTCCTCCTTTCCTGTGTTTGCTCACATCTTTTTTCCTCAGTCAGTGAGGATGTATTCTTCCCCCCCTTTTTAATATTGAAATCCTAGTAATCTAATTTTTTTTTTTTACATTTTATTTATCTTTGAAAGACAGAGAGGGACAGAGCATGTAAAGGGGAGGGGCAGAGAGAGAAAGAGACCCAGAATCTGAAGCAGGTTCCAACCTATGAGCTAGCAGTCAGCACAGAGCCAGACACAGGGCTTGAACCCACGAACCATGAGATTATGACCTGAGCCGAAGTCAGATGCTCAACCACCTGAGCCACCCAGGCGCCCCAAAATCCTAGTAATCTAAATTTTCCTTGTGCTATGGAATCTTCCCAAGTCTCCCCAGATCAATTAATTCCACTTTATTTATACCTTATTTCTGGCTATTGAATCACATTTTCCCATGCATCCATTTCTCCTCACTCCTTCACAGTGCTAAGCATTGGTGCTAAATTCTGAATAACAGTGATAAAAAAGGGAAAAAAAACCCAAACAGGGAAAGCCATTCTTTCCTACTTCCAACTTACAGTTAAGTGGGGGAGACAAATACAAAACAAATTAATTTGAAGTAAATACATAATTGTATATTATAGTCAGTGTGATAAAGGCCAGCAAAAATGTACTAGGAGAAGGACTAAAGACTAACAAGGAGAGAGGAATAGGAAAGTATTTCTGAGGTAATGGTTAAGTTGAGAGCTGAAGACTGATTATGTTTATAGCACATATTTGCATAATTAGGTATTTTCTTGCTAGATATAAGTTTCCACATGCATAATGGTTTTTATTTCCTCTACAGGATCTATAAGACCTGTTTGTTGGCTGTTTTGATAAATGTTGCATGCATTGAAAGGGAGCTGCCCACTTTGGAAAAACCTAACTTGGTAAATTCATCTTGGTTCTGAATAAATGTTTTAAGCTCCTTTTTGTCTTGAACTGGACACTTTGGACTGTGTCCTTGATGGATCAGGAGGCACTGGAATGGGGGTAAGGGGAGAAAGAATGTTTGCTGCTGGCCAGATCTTCACAACAAGATGAAGTTCTGGAGATAAGAACTCTAATTTTTCTCATATTACTTCTCAATCTCGCAGGAAAGGATTGAGAGGACATTCCATGGCTAATCTTTGTCCTTATAAGGGATTAGGTATTCTGTCATCAGATTAGGGAAGATCAGTTTAAAATGTCAAGACATAAAGACTGTTGTAACTAGAGCACGTGAATACTTGTATTTTTTCTTATAGTGGGAACGCCTTTGTTTCCCCCCAAGATTCTATTAAAAGCTTATTTATCCATTTTGAGAGGGAGGAGGGGCAGAGAGAGAGAGAGAGAGAGAGAGAGAGAGAGAGAGAGAGAGAGAAGGACAGAGAATCCCAAGCAGGCTCGCATTGTCAGTGCACAGCCTGATGCAGGGCTCGATCCCATGAATGGTGAGATCATGACCTGAGCCGAAGTCAAAAGTTGGATGCTTAACAGACTGAGCCACCCAGGTGCCGCCAGTGGGAATATCTTGATTTCAATTTATCTGTGGGGTTTTATAAGTATTGCTACTATGATAAATATAGAACTTATGCTCTATTTAGCCATCCTCACCAAAACTGATTTTCCCATTAGATAGCTCTACATGTCAGCCTTCTTTGGCCGGAGAAAAGGTTGATTTCAGACTAGGGTTGGTAAGTCCTAATGAACTGCATTTGGAGATGATTGAACAGGAGCTACGCAGTGGTTTGGCTACAACACTAACTTTGCACTGCTTTCTAGGACAGATCCAATTGGTCTGGCGGAGGAAGTGTGGCTTTTCATCCTCTTAATGTGTCTTTGGTTCAACTTAAATTGACTTTCAATATAAAACATCCAGTGTTCCACTTCTGATACTGAGGAAAAACCCAAACAAGTAATCTGGGGAAAAATCTGAATCTAGATCTTTACAGCAGGAGGCTGTTTGCCAAATAGCAGGTTGTGCAATTGTAAAAAAAACTCGGCCCTCTCCTTTCCATGGAAAATCAAACCTTCATGCTTCTTCCAAGCAGGGCAGACCTCAAGGCATTTTCAGAAGAGTGGTGATTATTATCTTTAGGTGATTCAATACAAGACTACGATAGTGTTAGAACTGAAGTAAAAGAACTTTATAAAAGAGGAATCTTACTAAAATGGAAAAGGTTTCAGAGTGGCAGCATTTCTGCCATAGCTAAGCCAGAAAAAAAAAATGATTTCCCCACGTTAAAAACGCATTTGATAGTTTGTACAGACTGATGAGAAAATTAACATTGTTTTCTTTTATTCTTTTCATCCCAAAGCCATAACTGAATCCTTCATTGTTGCAACCTATGGTGATCTTTCTTGAGACATTTTCCAATTAATGGTATTGCTTCCTTAGGTGTGAGCTCCACAATTTAAATAGGAGCCTATGTTCAAAGATGTATTTCATGCTGTGTCACTTTATTAGAAGAGCAATCTGCCATTTTCTGACAGCCAGTGACTTGTGGCTGAATCAGTGATACCTTTAAAAAGAACTCATTATCAGTGTAGTGAACAAAATATGCATTTTAAAATAGTGCAGGATTTTAATTTTCAATGTCAGTGATTTTTGCCTGCATGGGTGTGATGTGTTAGGGATCAGCTGAAGCATTTTCAAATATTTTATATTTCAGGAGATTAGCAAAGTTAGATAGTCAAGGATCTCTTCCATTCTTCTTAGCATAAGCCAGCTCTTCTTTTCTTACGAGTAGTGCTCCTTTGAAGAAAGATTAAGACATGTTTCCAGGACTGAGAAGTCATCTTTGGAGGAACCAAGGGATCATTAGAAGCCATGAAGATGTCTTTTATAAACATCATCAACAGACTTCACTTAAGAATTGAAGATGAATGAAATATGGACTAAGCTGTATGGTCTTGGTTAATTTTAAAAAGTTCTTCATCGTTCTTTGACATTGAAGTCAAATTCACATCCTGTGAAAAATCAGCAAATGGAAAAAAACAAAACAAAACAAAACAAAACCAGAATGGGAAGAGGTTAGAACAGCATCCTGACAGCTGACCTAAGGACATTTTTAGACAAACAATTCTAATCACTGACGGACTGTGGCAGATTATTTACACATCTCTAGTGTTGGTTATTATAAGGATGCCTCAAATTATTTCAGCTATGGAAAGGTGAAATTGTGATGGTGTCAGATTGAAACCTTGTGTGAGAGAATCTCACATTCCACAGTGAGACTAATGACTGAAAATTCAGGCTTTGTGGGGGAAGGAGAGAAGGGGAAGCATAATGAAATAGCAATGGACTCAGACTACTTGGTATTTTTCAGAAAGACATTTTGAAACTGACCACTTGTATTTAACCCCATACCAGCATATCTAAGTCACTATTATGTCATATCTCTGGCCAAATACTGTTTACTGATTTTCCCATTAGATAGCTCTACATGTCAGCCTTCTTTGGCCGGAGAAAAGGTTGATTTCAGACTAGGGTTGGTAAGTCCTAATGAACTGCATTTGGAGATGATTGAACAGGAGTAAATGTAAATGTAAACATATAAATTGTATTTGAGATAAGAACTTATGGTTTAAGTTCTCGATCTATTCGATCTATTACTCAATCACATCAACAAAATCCCCAACTTGCCATTATTATTTATTCAAATTTATTAAGTACTTACTCTGTGCTAGGCACTATGTTTATCTTGGAGGATGCTGAACATAAGAAATAAATATTTACAGTCACTCACAGTAGTTGAAAAATTTTGGAAATACCGGGAGAAATTTTATGTGAAGACTGTCTTCTTATAGAATATGCAAAATTAAAAAAATAAATAAGGTGAATCTATTCTCTCTGTTGTTTCCCACCAAAATGCTGTTTCTTAATGTTGAATAGGTCAATGTTGGCTGTTTTGGTGGTGGGAGGCAGTGCTGGTTTATCTAATAGGTTTTGGAATCATAGTGGCTTGTATTGAAAATTCAACTTATTCACTTGGTTGGAATCTATTAAAGTTTAGTATGGATAGTTATAAATATTGCTGCTCAAGTGAGGAATCTAGGCAGCATTCCAAACCTCTATGCCTGTATACTTTTTTAATCCACTTGATTGTCAAACCCTGAAAATCTGATCTCTTAAGTATTTCCCAGTCATCACCTTCTGGTCAGCCATACTATCACAGCCTCTGCTGCTGCTGGAGATCTTTATCACTGCTTACTGTGGCTTCAGAAATAACTTCTTTGGACTCCTTATCTCCTGCCTTATTCCCTTATAATTCTTTCTACACATTACTGAAACATGATATTTTTAAAATGCAAATCTAATCATATTATACCATGTATTAGGATATTTCAGTAGCTTTCTTTAATCAACATAAAGCTTAAACTCATTAAACTGTTTACAGGACTTCTCCTTTTCTCCCCCACAGTAACCTAAAATGTTCCTCCTGCTGACCTCCTCCCTCTTATCCTGTGTACATGCACGCACACACGCACACAGCACTCTGACTCTTACTGGTCCTGACTATGCAACTGAAATGGAATTTCCTCTGGGAAATTTTCCCTTGCTCACCATAGTGAATTTGGTTTACCTTCTTCATGTCTCAAACACAAATCCACACCTCTTTCTGAGCACCTAGACTCTGTTTTTATTGTCAGCCTTCAGAAATGACTTTATCATTGGAGTATAACTTCATTGAGGCAGTGTCTATGTCTTAACGAGACACTTGTGGATTCCTAGCAATGTGTCAGGCAGCATCATTAACAAGCTATAAAAGTCTGTTGTAGGGGCGTCTGGGTGGCTCAGTTGGTTAAAGCATCTGGCTTCGGCTCAGGTCATGATCTCACAGTTGTGGGTTTGAGCCCCATGTCGGGCTCTGTACTGACAGCTAGCTCAGAGCCTGGAGCCTGCTTCAGATTCTGTATCTCCCTCTCTCTCTCTGACCCTTCCCTGCTTGCACTCTCTCTGTCTCTCAAAAAGAAATAAAAAACATTAAAAAAAAGTCTGTTGTAAGGATGCATGTCTAATGTTTACGTGTTACTGATTCTAGGGATATTCACATTTTGAAAAAGATCAAAGACTTATATTAAGGAAATGAATCTCAAATTGTTGAATTTCAGGCTTAGGTCAGCTGATGAATGAGGTATGTGTATGTGTATGAGTGTTGTGCTTTGCCAGTATGTATGGTAAGGGATGCAGTAGGAATCTGAAGAGGTAGGGATGTAGGCAAAAGAGATGTCTGAAAGTGCTTTAAATAATATCAGGTGCTTGGCTGTTCCCTCAGCCAGGAATATGGCTAATATAACTTATTTGACTATTAGTCATAGTAACTTAAACACTGTACGGCTTATTTTTCTCTTGTGGTGAGTAGTCTGGAGGTAGGTACTTGCTGGTTCAGTGGCCCAAAAATGTCAGGATACAGGATAATTCTCTTAGTCTTTTTCTTAAGGCCCCTACATGGCTGTCAGAATTCTAGTCATCATGGCCACATTCCAGGTGGGAAGGAGAAAACATGGAAAGGTAGAAAGGAGAGTGTCAAGGGAAAATGTACATGATGAAGACTTTCCATGTCACTTTAAGGAGCTGCATGGAACCACTCAAATAACTATGCTTTATTATACTCTCTGTGCTAAGTTTAAGGATGAACTTATTTACCCTTTTGGAAAATCAGTAAATGTAAACATATAAATTGTATTTGAGAACTTATGGTTTAACTTCTCGGTCTATTCGATTACTCAATCACATCAACAAAATCCCCAACTTGCCATTATTATTTATTCAAATTTATTAAGTACTTACTCTGTGCTAGGCACTATGTTTATCTTGGAGGATGTTGAACATAAGAAATAAGAAAATATAAGGGAGAAGGACAGCCTTCTTGTCCTTTAGAAACTCACTACTTAGTGGAGGAAACAAAGATACCAAAAGGTAATTCTTATAGTAAGTGATATATTCTATGAGAAAGTCAAGCCTTAGGAGTTTTGGACAGATGGCATCTAGACCCACTCCAGTCTGGGCAGAGGAAGACAAAAGGTAAGAAGATCTCCATAAAAGAACTGACAACTCATCTATTTTCTCTTTTTTTAAGGAGAAGGAGTTGAGGAAGCATGACTGTATTTCCAAGATTAAACAAGAGATATTCAAATACAGTGAGATGTGGGTTTATGGTATACTCTATGATCAGTAAGCCCTGGATACACTTTGAAAGGTTACATTAGTACACCTGTATATAATCACTAAATTCTGAAATATTATTCTTCCAATATAATTTTCTTTCAAAAATGGTAACTCCTAGAGAAGAGAACCACAGTTATACCAAGATGTGGATGCTGATGGTCACCTTGACCGACTCACAAAAACTGAGTGGCTGTTGTCTGAACACCACAGAGAATATATAGAAGTGTGATGAGTTCAAGGTGAAATATGTGCCTGAGACATTTGGGGAACAGCTTAATGGAGAAAGAAAGTAGGAAGCGTGAGACAATCATGGAGATGAAAAGATCTGGGATAAAAATATAGATTCATTCCACAAATATTTATTGATGCTAGATGTTGAAAATATAATGATGAATAAAAAAAATTCCTACCATCAAGATGTTTCCATTATAATCATAGAGACAGAAGGAAAGGTTTTAAAGTGACTACAGGTGGTATTTAAAACTAGGAAGTTAGTTTGTTTCAAAACTGCAGAGAAAATAATGTCAAATGAGAAGATATGATTCATCGTAACATCTGAAGTATACTAACATTTAAAGGAGAATTATAGTAGAAAAAAGGGACTCAAAACAGAAATTGAAAAGCAGCATCAGAAAAGGTATGAAGAAAATCAGAAAAGAGTGGTACCACCACAATCAAGAGAGGTGAGAGTTTGACAAAGAGAGTCAAGGGTCTCACTGACTAGGGTAAGGGCTGGGAAGGTCCAGGTCATAGGTGCTCAATGGACAGAGAAATTAGGAGATTATTAGTGATCTGGACTGGGACAGATTCAGTGAACTGACAAGAGGCAGAAACATTTCAGTTTGAGGAGTAAATGGCAGGTGAAGAAGAGATCATGTGTGTCTCCTGCTCCTTTCATGAAGTGTGGCTCTGGTGGAAAGGACTAAGGGACTGAGAAAGTTCTTTCAATAAACACTGGATTAAGAAAGAGCCAACAGGGGCACCTAGGTGGCTAAATTGCTTAAGCGTTCCACTTCCACTCAGGTCATGATCTCAAGGTTTGTGAGTTAGAGCCTCACATTAGGCTTGATGCTGTCAGTGCAGAGCCCACTTTGGATCCTCTGTCCCCTCACCCCCAACCCTCTGCCCCTCTCTCACTCATGCCTCTCTCTCTCTCTCTCTCTCTCTCAGAAAGAAATAATTTTTTTTTAAATAAAAAGCCAAAATACATGATATGTTTAAATGTAGGGAGGGATAATTTAAAGAACAATATCCTTAAGGAATTCAGAGAAAGTACAATCTGGGGGGGAGCATGAATGGAATTAGCCTATAGTTGGGTATTTCCATTGAAGCCTGAGAGAACATGAAGTTCTAGGTAAGAACATGTCACCTCTAGAGGAGGTGACAGTGCCTACCTAATGGCTTGTATCTTTCTGTGAAGGGGACCCAAGTCTTTCAGAACTGACTTGAGATCTTCAAGAGAATAGTGAAGGTTTAAAATGCTATCATGACCTCAAAGGTGTCATGATAAGCGAAATAAGTCAGGCAGAGAAGGACAGATACTGTATGTTTGCACTCATAGGTCTAACAGGAGAACAGGAGAAACCTAATGGAGGACCATGGGGAGGGGAAGGGGGGAAGAGAGTTGGGGAGAGAGAGGGATGCAAAACCTGAGACTATTGAATACTAAAAACAAATTGAGGGTTGAAGGGGGAGGGGCAAAGAGGTGGTGGTAATGGAGGAGGGCACTTGTGGGGAAGAGCACTGGGTGTTATATGGAAACTAATTTGACAATAAACTATTAAAAAAAAAAAGAAAAACTCACAGTACAAAAAAATAAATAAAATGCTATCATGGAGTTGGAGAGAATTGCTCAGATGTCCATCAAAGGAATGTCAAATGGTCTTGAGGTCCTATCTGAAGTTAAGAAACCATGATAATTTTCCTTGGTACCAGCTCCCATTACTGTGTGGTTTTTCTCCAGCTAAAAATTTAGGTTTGCAGATGAGGAAGGCCATAGTGAAATACATTGTTCTAGGGCTGGGGACAAGTTGGTTGGGATAATAAAGTGGTAAGGAATTTGAGGGTATTAGCAAAAAAAAAAAAAAAAAAACCCCAAAAAAACAAAAAACAAAAAACAAAAAGGTTCAAGCCAGGGCCTTTAGATTTTTCCTCCTTAAAAACTTGCACTGTGATCTGTAGCGACCACATACTGATGAGCTAAGGTGTAGTTCTTAGTTAACCACGGGCTAAGCACTGCTGGAATAGCCAGAGGCCTCAGGCTTTTATCTCTAGTGGCACAAGCAGCCTTGAGCATCAATATATTAAGATAAAATTCTAAATTTAATTAAAATATAAAAAATAAAAATTTTATCTTTTTCTATTATGTCATGCAAATGGTTTGGAAGTACTGGTTCAGGAAATTATGAGATCCCTGCAGGTTAGGGATGGCAGGGATGCCCCAGAAAGCTTTGACGTGGACAAAATAGATGTTTCCTTACGGTAGAAACACAAGAGTAAAGGGAATGACAATGTCATCAGGGAAGCATGCTGTGATCCGAGAGGAGAATAGAAATAAAGATTTCAAAGGCTTGGCTCAAGTGTGACCAGCTGGGTTGGAGTGGAGGCGTGGGGCAAGGATTGGGTTTGGGTAAGAGTTTCACTAGAGACCAAGAAGATTACCTGGGACAATGAGAGCCGACACTGCCGCCACCTCTCTTTTTATCCTCCATTCCCCACCATCCTTCCCTTCTCTCCCTTTGTTCTGGTGAGATTTTATTAGGCAGTTTCATTTGAAGGCTCTACGGAGATAGAAACTGAAAGATTATCGGATACTAGGGCAGCTCTTGGGATCAAATCTAATCCTTGTCTTTTTCAGTTGCACAAGTGGCTCCACGGCTAAAATCAAGTGTGAGGGCCATGTATCAAAAGTAGAAAATCAACTAAGTACTGTTCAGGTAACTCTACCTATATTCTGGTTCTTTCAACTAAGACTACAGCTGTTGTCAATTTTGTTATCAAGAACAATTTTTTTCTAACTTAAATTCCTTTTTCTCCACCTCAGAAACCACAACGGTATAAATCTTATTTTAAGATCTGACTTTTCAGAGCATCTTTGTTGTGGGCAATACTGTTGACTTTTACTGTCTATAGCTTCTCTATATGATTTTCCTGTGCAAAATAACTGACATCAGCTAACTGGAATCTGTACATTGGAAACTATCCCGAAACGATACTTTCTTTCATAGATATCTCTGAAGACAATTCCAAGTCCATGCTGTGCTCAGGAAATGCTTTTAACATAGGGGAGGCAGTCTGTGATTCTGTGACCAGTCACAGTCATAGATTCTACTCATGTGGTCTCCGCTTTTCACTTCAAAGACATAACTTGAAGAGATATATGTATATAAAAGACTTTTGTTTCTTTGTTCTGTGTTGACTTCCAGGGAGGTCCCAGTTGGAAGTTCAGACCATTAAGCCAGAAGAGAATTCTTTATTTTTCTCTTTTCCTGTTCTTTTATTTTCTTATTTTCCTTCCTTCCTTCTTTTTTCTTTCCTATCCTCTCTTTTGCTGCAACTTTAGCTAATTTCATTAAAGAGTCTTTTTTGGGGAATTGTCTCTTTGGTTAGATAGCAAAAGGGTAGCTTCTAGACTATGGTGGGTGTTATCCAAAATTCAAAAGCCATTTCCTAAAAACATTATTTCAGAAAAATTCAGCATTCTGTGAAAGGCTACATTTTGTAGTTTCAGCAGGAACAATGTGGTATAATGTGTTACTAAATTGCTAGTAAAGAGAATTTTCAGATTATGTAATTTCTCAATGTGTATGCAAATGTGTGTAGTCTTATGCTTGCTATTCCAACAAATTGCACTCATTTAAAATGAAATGTAATAGACTTCTTTAGGATTTCCGGGAATGATTTTCAAATCTGTATTTATGAAGGATGAACTGTTCAAACCTAAATATGGGAAAGATAACTTGGAAATCTGTTTATAGACATTTGCACTGAGGTTCTACAACAGGAGGGAAATAAAATTAATTTAGTCAAATTGTGCTCATGTTTAAGATAAGGGGGAGGGAGTGCTTTCTGCTATTAGATCTAACAGTAAAGTATAACCACAAGAGGAGAAATAGTTTCAGAATGCTCTATAAAAGTAGCAAAAATGAAATGAAAATCTAAATGTGTGGTGAAAAGTGAACTATCTCTCACGGGTAGAATTTTCAAAGGGGACTTAACCTAAAATCTCTTCAGATGTTCAATCTGTAGTATGAACATTTAATCTTTTTTGCTCAGCTTTGAAATTGTGCACATTTAAATCTGCCTTGTGCCATTTTAGAAAGGTCTATACATTTGAGAAGGTGTGTGAGTCATTTTTCAAATTAATGCCAAAGGTAGGAGATGAAGTCTTTGAATTTATTTGACTGGGGAAAAATCAGAAGGTTTGTAGGTTGTACTTTTAGAGACAAGGAAATGTATAAGCACCAACTAATTCTTGTATCTTGCTTATGGATTGTTTGAAAGAGATAATTTAGTTTCTGCTCTTATTCTAGAGAATTTGAGATGACTGAGATGTATGTAATTTTAAATGACTTAATTCAGATTCTTATGTATTGAGATGATGAAAGATTCTTCTCTGTAGTGTTCAGAGATACAAATTTTCAGAACCCTTCCTAATAATCTGGTGATATGCTTGGATTCTTCCCAAAGCATAAAGGATGGAACAAGAATGTCCAAAGAGAAGGAAGGATGACAAAGTGGCACATTCCCTGTCAAGTAAATGAATCTGACATCCATATTCCTTATTATCCTTAAAGGAAAAAAGCTTAGAATGGTCTTTGTTTTACAATTTAGTGCCCCATACTTTTACTGTCTTGGCAATGTTATTTATTTTTATTTTTTACATTTATTTACCTTTAAGAGACAGAGAGATACAGAGCACACACCGGGGAGAGGCAGACAGAGAGAGGGAGACTCAGAATCTGAAGCAAGCTCTAGGCTCTGAGCTAGCAGCACAGAGCCTGATGTGGGGCTTGAACCCACGAACCGTGATATCATGACCTGAGCCAAAGTCAGATGCTTGACTGACTGAGCCACCCACGTACGACTGGAAGCATTATTTTTGATGTAGAAAATTAAATATACATGAATACCTTTGACATGGAGAGAAATTTAAAAATTATTATTTTTAATGGTAGATTTTTTTCCTTACTAAAGTGAATGGAGTTTATAAGCCTATAAGCTATTAAACTAGATGTCTGTGTGATTTTTTCTGAACTAATGGTGCCTGATGGAGGGTATTGTTTGAGACTGATTTTAACAAGCTACCAATCACCTCATTTTCCCAGATTTTATTCACTATATTCAGGGCCCCTCAATAGCTCTCTTCACTCTTGAAGTAAAATAATTTTATTCATTAATTTAATTCATTCATTCAGGTATTTGCTGATTGTGTAAATATTCAGGAATTTATTCAGTTACCTATTCACTAAAATAAATCAAAAGAACATTGAACACCTACTCAAAATAATGTATAGTTCTGGGTGCCGGGGGGTATTCATTAATGACTAGCATATGATTCTCTCTTTTGAATCACTTGCAGTATATCAGAAGGTATAGTGTGTCTTCAGAAATAACTATAATACAAGAAAGAAAATAGTGCTTCAAAAGAAGAGGGGGCCATTACTTAAGGTAGTTCACAAGAAGATGAAATGAGCTATGCACTGGTTTGTTATGTCATTTCTATTAACTTCTCCATCTTGCAAACAGGAATCATTTCAAATTGATTATTTCAGGTGAACAAGATGTATAGTTGGAACCTGCTTAAAAGAGATTTTGTTTACCTAGGATCTTCTGAATAATTCTGGACCTCAGACACCTATATCTGTTTCTCGATATTGAAACACAGATAGTCGCTTGCCTTCTTTCAGAAGCCAGCTTCCTCTGCCATGTGGTGGAGGAGGGGCCAAGAAGACACAGTCTAGTGGGCTCTCTGAAGTCCTCTACAGCGTCATGCATATCTTCCCAGCTACTTCTAGCAGCCTTCTCGGGTTACCACCCAAGCTGGGAAAATTTACAACATTTATTCTATTGCACATATCAAACTGTTTCAAACGCAATCATAAGGTAGGATAGGAAATATTTTAAAACTTGATAATAGGACTTTTCCCCAGAGTGCCAGAAAAAAGTTACTTACGTAATTTAGGCCCTTCCCAAGACAGTCTTGTGAGTTTCCCAAGTCCTAGTTGATCTTATTTCCCTAAGATTCTTGCTCTCTCTCTAGCATGATTTTCAGTTCTCTGTGATAATACCCATTCACCTCTCTCATTAATTGCCAGCCCACTCTCAATGTCCAACTTCTTCTTTCTGCATTTGTTCAGTCTGAGGTCTTCATCTGTACAAAAGTTTCTAGAGTCCTTAGGATGATCAGAGACAGAGTTGAAACCTAAGCCCTTTTGTTGTCTCTGGTTTTCCTACTCTTTGGACAACTGAGCCAGTGTGAATGGTAGATACCTTTATTAAACTGTAACATGCTAAGAGTAAACAAATACACTTCTCCCAAAGACACATACTAATCTTCAGAAATGGCAGAATTCAAATAAATTCTGAGAAATGAATGTTTCTTTAATAAACAAGTCTCATTTCCTTTCTCCTGGACTCAGTGTACCTATCTATTGAGTTACCAACCATACCAAAGCTTAAAAGCAACTGTTTGTGGGGTGCCTGGGTGGCTCAGTTGGTTAAGCATCCAACTTCGGCTAGGATCATGATATCATGGGTTTGAGCTCTGCGTCGGCCTCTGTGCTGACAGCTCAGAGCCTGGAGTCTGCTTCAGATTCTGTGTCTCCCTCTCTCTCTGCCCACCCCCCATTCATGCTCTGTTTCTCTATGTCTCAATAATAAATAAACATTAAAGAAATTTTTAAAAAGCAACTGTTTGTTTAGCTTCTGATTCTCTGTGTTGGTAATTTGAACTGGGGTTATACGATCACTTTGCTCCTGATTATAGCTGGTTGTGTCTTACTCTTGGGTCTGCTGTCAGATGGTAACTCAAGTGGGACTCGGTTCAGTATGGCCTCTTTCACATGTCAGGTGGTTGGCTCTTTATTAGCTGGAATGACAGGACTGCAAGGGCTACATGTCTCTCACCATTTAGAACATCTACGCACATCACTCAGAACACCTGCTCACGTCATCCACATTTCTACTCGCATCATCCACACACACATCTGCTCATGTTATTCACACACTTGCTCACTTCATGCAGCACACCTTCTCATATTATTTAACAGACTTGGTAGGGATTATTCATGTGTAAGCAGAAAAGTTCCCCGAGAAACAAATCCCAAAGTGAAGAACATTTTCAATTCTATGTTTGTGTCACATTTACTAAAGTCCCATTGAACCACACAAGTACATAATTATTCTAGATTTAAGGGGTGGAGAACTGCACTTCACCTACTCATGACAGGATCTACAAAGTTATGTGGTGAAGATGTGGATGTGGCAAAGGAATGCATTGATGACCATTTAAAAAATTCTTAGCTATTTTTAGGCAGAGTAGAACTTGGTTTTTCCTGCTTAGAGTCTAATGGAATAAGAAAGAACCTACATTACACTGCAATGTCTGGCACCTTAGCCTGAGAAGGAATCCAAGCTGACGGTTTTTACTTTCTTGCGCACCTTCCTCTAACCATGGCGAAGGGCAGAGGTTGGGGGAAAGTGAAGAGTTACCTAATTTTTCCAACTGCCATGGGTTTTGACAGAGACAACTCCAGAGACAGGATACATATAACACCAAATAAAAGAGTTTGGTTTTGTCATGCTGTAAACAGCAGAGATCGTGAACAGGAGAGTTGAAGTTTCCACTTAGCCATTGAAAACAACCATTTGATTATTGGTGCTGCTGTTGATCCAGTTTTTAACTTGTTTAAAAATATTGAAGCAAACCATAGATCTTTAAAAATATTGAAACAAACCTTTAGCCAAATAGATAAATCAAAAATATAGAAAGCTGACACATTTGAAAGATTTAAAAAAATCTGTTTTAAGAAGTTATCTCCTCAAGTACCTGTTGAAAGGCAAATGTATTTCTAGAGGGTAAGGACTGAAGACACAAAATATGTAGATAGAAAATAAACCTTTGATAGATGGAGTCCAGTGCAGACAAATTTTATGAAGGAGGTACAAGGAAAATATGATGATTTATTATGCTGAGGTGTCCTAAGAAGTCAAGAAGCAGCCTGGAGGTGGTAGATACACAACGAGTTTTCAGGAAAGGAATGTTGCTGAAAATATACGTCGTTTGATTCCTAGTGTGATATGGGCTCCTACGAGATCTACTTTATGCCCTCATGTGAACATGTCCTTTGTGCACATTTTCTCCTAATATGGTATCAAAGTTTTACTTCTTGGAAATAATTTATGACAATAGTAGAGTAAAAAAAATGTTGCCAATTTGCATCCAGATATGCAAGCTTCACTAGGGAAATAAAACATTTTTTTTCCCATTTGTTTTCTTTTAAAGAATAGAACTTACTGTTTGTCTCGCATATTTTTTTAAAGGGAAATTTTGTAGAAATTGATGTAATATACTTTTATTGACAAATAGTCCTATAAAACTTCTCAGTAAGCTATGGAAGGAGAGCCAGAATCTGCACTTTATGTATGTGCATTTTCCTACACTCTTGTCATTATGTTAAAAATAGAACATTTATTCCATGATGACACTGTTAGAAAAAATATATGTTGAGCAAATGAGGTTTGTGGCCAGTATTCTTGCAGTTTATAATCTACCTCAGTTCACACAATATGTCCCACAGATGTATAATCAGGTAGATAACCAGAAAGTTGAACAAATGAAGTTGGAGGTTGAAAATGAGTAATGAACTAAACTAAGTGCATTTTATGGTTTTTTTTAGTGAGAACATTGCATCCTCTGTATGTTTAGACCTCCTTGGACAGTCTTTCTGAAAGAGGGAAGGGTTTAAAAAGAGAGAGTATTTCATGACGTCTTTCCATGAAACAAAAGCGGGAATTTGGTCATCTAGCAGAACATTCTAAGCTCTTCACTCTTCTGATATTGTTGGTAGTTTGAAAGTGGCCTTTCATCTTATTTTTTTAGAATAACTTTTTTTCCAGATTTACTGAAACACAATTGACATATAACTATGTATAAGTTTCAGGTGCATCACATAATAATGCTTTGATTTAAGTATATACTATCAAATGATTACCACAATAAATTTCGTTCTTTTGTCATAGTTTTAAATTCTTGGTATCTCTGTATTAGTATTATATTGAGAATAAGTGTATAATGACCTAACTGGAAAACACATAAATAGTTACAATTGAAACTAATTTAGTGTGCCTTTTCTTCCTTCTTCTGTCTCCTACAATAAAAATATATACAGATCTTTGACTCCTTGCTTTCCATTTGGGATATTTTCAGCCTGAGGAGGCTCTTTTTATAGAACATGTCCAGACCACCATGCCACTGAGGAGTTTTATGTTCTAGGATCTAGTTTCCTTGTACATCTGTAGGCAGCTCTTGCTTTTATCTTTTCAGCTAAATTAGTTCCTGTATGTTAAAAAGGGGAAGCGGTGAACCGCCCCCACGGAAGGCTTTATTTGGTTTTTAAAAGTGGGTTTGTTACAGTCCTGCTGTGGTTATTCTAGGAGACGATTTTAGCACTTCGAGCTGTGTGTTTTCCAGAGGAAGTGTTTCAAGAAGAATTTTGCAAAATGTTGAAGGTTAACATTGCAACCTGCTAGCTGTTAAAGGTCAGGGTATGTTTTGTGATTAAGTTTGAGTGAATTCTTGGGTAATATTAGTGGCAGGAATTAATAAGGAAATATAACACAGTATATGCATTTCCACATTTTCTTGTTCCTACAACATATTATTCGGTATACACTAAAAATTCCTC
Source organism: Suricata suricatta (assembly GCF_006229205.1). NCBI lineage: Eukaryota > Metazoa > Chordata > Mammalia > Carnivora > Herpestidae > Suricata > Suricata suricatta. The sequence continues at coordinate 62,421,279 of NC_043705.1, read as the reverse complement.
GCATGCATTTTTCCTTCAATTGAATATCTTGTTGGAAGCAACTCAAAGGGCTTTTCCAAGTGTTAGTGGGTGATAATTTTACATACAAACAATAGCACACTGTTACAATGGTGAAAGAGGACACTGATACATGTCTCTGGTCTTTTGTAAATTATGGATCTTTCTTAAATTATGGATGTATTTCCAGGTACGCAAAATTCCTTGACACAATACAATATTAGTGCTTGTTTAGGACACATGATTGGAATAATCTATTTGTTGATATTATAATAGGTAAATTAGCGTATTAACAATGAAAAACATACTCATTAATACAAAGCTAGTTTCATAGTTTTTGTGTTAATAAAATCATACTTTGAACTTCAAATAGACTTTTTGCTTCTTATCTAGGTATCAGCTGTATTGATATCATGTAGAGAAACCACATGTGGAACTATCTCTACTTCCATTCCCAGAACATGCCAGGTGCTCAGTTAACGCTGCGAAATATGTTCTAGCCAAATAATGCAGAGTATGAAGGAAGCATTAATTATCTACAAAATATATTAACTATCTCTTAGGCCTAAAAATGTCTCTTCAAGAGAATAAAAGAAGAAATTGGAAAGAACCTGAAGTTGTTGGTGATTGACAACCCTTTATCCAGTCAACGAGAAGCAAAGTGCTCATTACCACACCTATCATCTCCATTTCAGAAATATTATTACATGGGAAGCAGAGTATTTGCTAATAGTCCTTTTATTAAGCAAATAGCATGAAGTTCTCCTAATAGTAATTATATTACACTTATAAGGTCTTGCTATTGGCTAGTCAGTGGGCTACATGACTCACAACTGGTAACTTCATCCTAACAACAACTGGATGAGGGAGATAATAACAGTACCACCATTTCACACATGAGACAATTAGAACATAGGGCAATTAAATAACTTTCTTGTCTTTGAAGTAATAAATGAAGAAGCTGATATTTGAACTCAGGCACTTTCTAACCTAAACACCCTAATAGGGTAGGTTTTGTGTTCTAGTGGAGAGCACAAGGTTAGTAACTGTTTTCAGCTTCACCCTTGTGACGCATGTGCTCATTTCCTTTACTTAAAAAATGGTTTAAAAGGTTTATTTTTAAGGGGGGGGCAGGGCAGAGAGAGAGGGAGACACAGAATCCTAAGCTGAGCTGTCAGTACAGAGCCTGACGCAGGGCTCCAACTCACGAATGGTGAGATCATGACCTAAGCCTAACCGACTGAGCCACCCAGGTGCCCCTCATTCTCTTTACTTTTTAACAAACCCCCGTTTCTGTGCTGGTTTGTACAGAAGCTTGTTTTTTGTTTTTATTATGTTGTTCTCTGCCACCTCCTACCCTCCCTGCCACCAAGAGAACTGTATAGGTTAAAAAGGAGAATTTTACCTGTTTTTACAAATTTTCCCAAGTATAAAACTTCCTATAGCAATTCCAGCAAGCGGCACTTTTCAAGGAGAAGTGTTTATTACAGTTATTACTGTGTGTGTGTGTGAGTGTGCGTGTTTAATAGAACAAAGTGCCGATAACGTCTCCATCCCCACAGAGAACAGGATTAGAGCAAACTCATTATGAGTTCACAATACCAGTTATGTTAGAAAGCAGGAGAAATATTGCTTTCAGTTTGCCTCATGTTGCAAACCTCCCGTTAGGCAGGTCCTTGTTCCTGTCACTTAAAATCACTTTTACTTTGCAGTGTCCCCAGCCGCAGGCCTGCATTCCCTCCAATCTGCAGATTCCCGCAGGGTCTGGTTCCCGCTCAGCTCCTTCTCCTCTATCTCCAATCTCTCAATGCATAACTCAGGATTCGGCATCCTGCTTTCCAGTTGTGACATTTTAAGCCACTGCCCCCACTTCCTGTGTTATTCCTTTTGTCCAGTCCTATCAGTGATAAAAATATCATTTATTCATGATCACAGTGTTTACATTTCATTTTCTCTGTTTCTTACCAGGATCTGCCCTGCATTCTTGCCCAGATACAGTAAAAGCTCTCCAGAACAAGGTTGTTTCTTTAATGCTAAAATCAGTGTGAAGTGCCAATAGCTGCTGCTTTGAATTATATAGTCAATATGAAAAAAAAAAAATCAGGACGCACCCCTCACCCCTGTGCAGGGCGCCTTTTTTCAGCCTCTCCACTTCTCTCCATTTTCTGGTAGTATTTTATAGGCTTTCCATTTAGAAAGGATTGGTGGAATTACATTTGCTATGTTTGTCTTATTCTTCTATATCCAGTCTGTCAGGGGCTTGGGTTTTCTCTTAGTGTTTCTCAAACTCACCCTTTCTTTTCCTTTACAAGTACCTCATTACTTTCAGACCTTTATGACAACATGGCAGAATTATGAATTTTGCTTCATCTAATATGCAGAAATTTGCTCATCTCTCCCAAGCCTAACCTGCATGGCTTCCTAAAACATCTCATTTTCACTGTGTTACACACCCCTATCCTGCCCATTACAGAAACTATAATGTTCTCTTGACCTATCGATTTCAAGTTTTTTAGCCACATAGCCACATCTGGGACTACATGACCTATATAGATTTTCCATTGCTCCCTAAAAATGCAGTCTACTTTACCCACACTAATTCCATTCATTATCTCTCCACACACACTATAGTTGTTCTAATCTTTCTTCTTTAAGTCGTTACTAGGGATTGAGGATGTCTTGGCTACTCTCCCTGCTTGCACCCCAATGAGATCTTCCGTGTCCTTCATAAAATGTTATCTGGACATTTCAGTCCTGTTTTAAAAATCACAACTACCTTTCCTAAATGCACATGGCAAGAATATTTATTCAGAAATTTAACTTTTAATTGTATGTAAATTACTGTTTCTTTGCCTTACTCAACATTTAATTAGAATGTCCTTAATGTTTCCATCAGATGTAATTTCCATATTGTTTAGATCTAATTGTTTAAGAAGCATTCTGGATCAGAATCTCATCACAGTCTTCATTATCAACATAGGTCTTCTGCATTTTGAGAATAGGGAAAAAAATGGTCAACTTTCAAAAGACTGGGTTTATCCTTGGTAAGAACAAAGAGGTTCTGAGCAGAATGTTAAATCTTTAAGCTGTTATTCATTTTTTCTGCTTCTAACATAATAGGTCTGTTAGCAGGAACTTACAGATTTCTCAGTTCATGTCAGAAAATATTTTGTAAGATCGGATTCACATTATCTTTAAAAACAGCTTCAGCAAGTCATAGGCTATGTTTAAAAGTAGGAAGGCTCTTCCCTTATTTTCTCAGAGCATTGCTTAGGCAATTAGAATATATTGAAGTGGATTAATGGACAGAACTCAACCTTAGCTCTGTTCTGATCACCTGTGCCGTATATTCTCACCACTGGGGCCACTGGTCTCATGGCTTTGTTTCCTGCTCACTAGACTGCCTGGCTGATGGGCTCAGGGTGTGACTTTGCTCATTTCCTTTTTTGTCACCTCACAAAGCCCTGGTTTGTTTGTTTTATCTGAGACTTCTGTGCTACCTAGCTAAGTCTGGCTTCCTGTTCCATGCTGTTCACTATGGTTCCATGGTCCTGGCTCAGTTGGGATGAGAATGAGCTGAAAGTCTACTGAACCTTAATGACTTCCTCAAACTTCTTCTCACTTATCCTCCATTGCTGGAACAACCAGGTCAGAGGAGGAGGTAGTAGGGGTGACTTAAATATTTAGATTTTAGCACAATAAATATACCCAGCTTTCTACTACCCGGAACTGTGTGGAGTAAGAGTGGAAATCCTAGGACAGAGTATGATTTTCTATCTTGTGTATGTGTTTGGGTTAAATAGTACTTCCCTCTACCTTATGTTAGTGAGGAGCATTAAGAGTTTGACATCCTTCATGGTAGCACTTTAGGGAATCACTCCTGCTTACTGTCAAGGGAAATTTGAGGATTTTGATCTGGGGTAAGCCAGAATTCTGGATTTGGAAAGTAAAGCTATAAGCCCATATTCCATATTAGGAAGAGATGGAACTTGAACAGTGAAAAAGGAATAGCCTTCCTAGAGAAGATATGGAGGACCGACTACTTCCTGTGTACCCTGAATAGAGATGTTTCTTTCCCAACCAACGGTGGACTCTGCAAAAAAGGTTTTTTTAGAAATAATTGGATCTGCTAAAGGCTCATTATATCCAGGAGGACTTTTCAGGTGTCTTGCTTATAATTACATTTCCGAGAGGTATGGATACAAATTCAAGAGATATGAGTATGGCCTATAGACATGATGTGACAGGCTTACACCATTGGAAGGTGAATATCCAACCCTCTGAAAATAGTTCTTACTACCCAACAGCAAGTAAAACCACTAGGGAGTAACCTATGTCTGTGAATTTTCTGAGTTTACTGTAGACCTTGGAATGAAAGTTTCAGAGAATCTCTATCAATTTACATGTAAACTGCTTCAACCACTATGGAAAATGGTATGGAGGTTCCTTGATGGCTCAGTTGGTAAAGTGTCCAACTTTGGCTCAGGTTATGATCTCGTGGTTTGTGGGTTCAAGCCCTACATCAGGCTCATGGTGACAGCTCAGAGCCTGAAGCCTGCTCCAGATTCTGCATCTCCCTCTCTCTCTCTGCCCCTCTCCTACTCATACTGTCTCTCACTCTCTCTCAAAAATAAATAAACATTAAAAAAAATTAAAAAGAGAACTACCACATGATCCACTTATCCCACTTCTGAGTTTTCATCTGAAGAAAACAACTATCTCAAAGAGATATATGTGCTCCCATGTTAATTGCAGAATTTCTCACAATGGTCAAGATACCTATGGTCAATGTGTCTACTGACAGATGAAAAGATAAGAGAAAATGTGATATATATAAAGTGTGGTATATTATTCAGCCATTAAAAAGAAGGAAATCCTGCTATTTGTGACCTCATGGATGGACCTTGAAGGTATTATGCTAAAGTAAAGTCAGTCAGAGAAAGACAATGTATGATCTCACTCACATGCAGAATCTAAAAACAGCAAACTCACAGAAACAGAGAGCAGACTGGTGGTTGTTAAAGGGTGGAAGGCTGGGGGAAATGGGGAAATGCTGGTCAAAGTGTGCATGCTTTCAGTTATAACATGAATAAGTTCCAGGGATGTAATGTACAGCATGGGGACTATTGTTAACAATACTGTATTGTATACTTGAACAGTGCTGTAAAAGAACGTTAATGTTGTCACCATGACAAAAACAACAAAATCATAGTTACACGAGGTAAAGGATGTATTAACCAATCTTAGTGTTGTAAGCATTCCACAATATATACATCTCACAGTTCCTGGGTTCAAGCCCCATGTCGGGCTCTGTGCTGACAGCTAGCTCAGAGCCTGGAGCCTGTCTTTGGATTCTGTGTCTCCCTCTCTCTCTCTCTGACCCCTTCCCCTGCTCTCACCCTCTCTCTCTGTAAATGTAAATGTAAAGAGTACATTAATCTTAATGAACACTGATGTAATATGTAGAATTTCTGAATCATTATATTGTACACCTGAAACTAATGTAACATAGTATGTTAATTGTATTTGAATTAAGAAAGAGATGTTGGTTCATGAAGTTTTCCAATTTAAAAAATGATTTAAAAGATTGTAAAAAATTATTACATGGAAAAATATCCACATAGTCCCAGTATAGTGTAGAATTCATTTCTACAGTTAATGAAATATTTACAAGCAGCTCTTTGAAGGGAACATTTTCCTATAAGAATAACTTAGGGCCTGAGGGTCTGAACTCTGGAACAAAGTTCTGAATTTCAGGTTCTGTCTCTGCCATTTACCAGCTGTGTGACCTTGTGCAAGTTACATACACGACAGTATCTCAGTTAACTCATCTTACAAATGGGGGTTAAATAGGATGTAACTCATGTGGTTGTTGGGTGGATGAAATGAGGTTACGTAAAGTACTTAGAACATAGCCGGCACATGGGGAGTTTTGTGTAAGGGTTAGTCGTCATCAAAACACACAGATTGCCAACTAGTTTGCTGAGGGCTGTTTACAACTTAAAAAAAATATATTTCAGTATCATAAGAATAATACAGATATTTATCTTCTCTTGACAAATAAAAGGAATCTAGCCAGATGGTAGCGTATATTACCCTTCTCACTGCTAAGCCTGCTTCTCTCCTTCTGTTCAGGGTGAAGCCCTGGGTGGAGCCACCTTGCCTTCAAGGCCAAGAACCTTGCAGGCCAAGAACAAGCAGGACTTGTGCTGATTGGGACTCACATATGGAGCATTCTTCCTCCCCACTCACCTCTTAAAATTAATTACTTTTCTAAAAAGGTATTAAAATGAGAAAGTTTAGAGAAAAGTCAATGAAGACTAAATCAAATTATTTTCCATAAAATCTGTAATGAGATGTTTTGAGAATGTCTTTCCTTTCTTTTCCTTTTTTTTTTTTATTCCTTTAGTTTTTGTTCTGCCACTTATTGAGGTTCCACTATCCTCACCTTTGGCCCCATCCTGTGGTTATTCATTCCTATGTGCACTCTATCTTCTGTGAGAACAATCAAAATTCAGCCCTTAAAATTGCAAATGAGTTAACCAACATAAGGTCGGCCCCAAGTAACATTTTTCCTCACCCATCTATCTGTTTTTAACAACTCCTCTGTTTCTTTACCTTTGCTGTCTTTAATTAAAGAGACTTCTTTTTTCAGGGTTTTGTTTCTATACATGAGATCCATAAGCCAGCTAGCTAGTCCGACAGAAAAAGAGTAACCATGAAAACAAATCATTCCAGGGGAAACATCAATGTTGAACTATTTCATTTTCACACCATTACAAACATTATTCTAGCCATGACACTCTGAACATCTAGATGCTATAATGATAAGCCCATCACTCATAGGTCTGATGTTATTTAATTTACCTGAACAAATAAGACAATTTCCAGGCACTTTTCTTGTCATCTGACATAATGAAAGGAATAGTTCAAATATTTGTGCTTACATATGCATTAACACCCTGATGTTAAGGTGATAAAATTCTCAAATTTGTCTAAACTTATACTGTGTTTTTCTTTATTATATATATGTATTATAAGATCTTAACAGAGGCAGCATTTTCCTTTAAACCAGTGACAAAATGTCACTCAGACTCATAAGGTTGACTCATTTTAAAACTTACTTTAGAAATGTGTTACAGTGTTATACATTAAATTACAGATTTAGATGATATTTTTTATGATTTTTCTGAATTGAAAGAAATAGATATGATAATAAAATGTTAGGCATTTCAGTATATTCTGTTTCGAGTTGTCAGTTGATCATTTAAGGGCAAACTGGGTTTTTTCTTTATACATGATATTCAGAGTAATTTTGAGGTTGACATTTTTGCTCTGCATGGAATATTTTCACTGCTTCAGCTTACCATAAATTATTTCATCTCTTCATAGTCTACTTTAGAAAAACATTTTTAAATTTATAATGTCTGTAATGAAATATCTCAGGAAATTTCATTTGTTTTAGCACATAAAAATAGCAGCGGACTGGAACTATTTTCAGGGGCATCATTTTCTACCATGTTTCTAAAAGTGTGACTTTTCAAATATTGACACAGGTAGAAAGAGAGTCAAAGGTATATAGTCTTTACTGCTTGGCTTCTATTTTTTTTTCAAACTAAATTAGTATTATTAACTTTAGTTATTTTTACATAAATTTATTTTTTATTTTTATTTTTAAAAATGTTTTATTTATTTTTAAGAGAGAGAGAGAGAGAGAGAGAACACGCGGGTGCACAAGCGGGGGAGGGGCAGAGAGAGAGGGAGACTCAGAATCTGAAGCTCCAGGCTCCAGGCACTGAGCTGTCAGCTCTGGGCCCCACAAAGGGCTTGAACTCAAGAACCCCGAAATCATGACCTGAGTCGAAGTCAAACGCTTCAACAACTGAGCCACCAAACTCATTTTTTTAATGTAATCCCTTAAATTAAAGGTAACAAAATCATCTTTCAAAAATTGGAAAACAAACAGGGGAGTATGTGAAGTCTGCAAAAACTGCCTTCCATTGATCTGATTTTCCTGTTTTCCTTGCCCCTGTCATTCACACGTTGGTAATTGCTGTTATTAATTTTGTAATTTGCCATAGTTACCTCAGGCAAATACAAGCCAATAAATAAATATATATTGCTGTCTTCCGCTTCTTTACACAAAAGTTTGCCTCCACCCCATTTTTCCCGCCTTGCTTTGTTCAGTTCGCAATACACGTCACAGATGTTTATGTACAGAACGCTTCTCACTATTTTTATTGGTGCACAGATTGCTGTTTAGACATACTACAATTTTTCTAATCTAATCCTGTTAATGATAGAACATTCTAGTCCTTTTCTTTTGCAAACAATGTTGCAATGAATAATATTATTTATCCTCACATTCACAGAGGTGGAACTACTTAGCAAAAAAGTATATGTATTTGTAATTAAAATTTTTTTCCAAATTGCTTTCCATAGGTGTTGTGGCAGTTTACCTCCCCACCAGCAACAAGTGAGACAGAAGTTTTCCCACTCTCTTGTCAATATTCAGTGTAATCGAAATTTTCAAGTTTTTGTTAATCTGCTAGATGAAAAATGGACTCATATCTTATTTTAAATTGATATTCATCTCATTGTACAATAAAGTTGTGCATTGTACTATATACAATTAAATTTTACTTCATATTTCATTTTCTATCAACTATTAATGTATTTTGACAATTTTCTATTGTGTCACTATATTTTCTAATTGTTTTCTAGGCACTCTTTTTATGTTTTGGAGCTTGGTCTGTGATCTAAATTACAGATTTGTCCTCAGTTTGTCATTTGTTTTGCTTATGGTATGCGTTGCTGTAGAAGTTTTAAAACGTTTAAAATATTTATCAGTTTTTAATTTTAGGATTTAGAGTTTTTTGAGTCATTTTTAGAAAAGCCTTCCCGTTTTAAAGTTGCAAATGGAATTTTCCTGTTTTTTCTAGCACTTCTTTGTATTCACTATTTTTTAAAATTCAAGTATTTCCTTTTTTTTTCTTATCCTTTCTCTCCTCTTTCTCCTCTTTTTTTCCTTCTCCTTCCTGGTAAGAGAATATAGGAGAATGTCCTTATGACCTGGAGGTCAGGAAGTTCTCTTCAACAAAACTCAAAAAGCAAAAACCACAGAGGAAAAGAATGACAATTTGACTCCATTACAATAATAAACACTTCTTAAGCGTGCCACTTGAGAAGCCACACATAAAATTAAAAGAGAAGCCCTAACACATAGAAAAATAACTGCCTCACACAAATACGCTGTTTTCTAGGGAGTAAATAGAAACCCTAAAATAACTAAATAGAAATAAGTGGATAAAAGATTCAAACAGGCCATTTCACAGAACCGGAAATCCAGATGGTCAATAAACACACACGAAGCTGTTTAAACTGCAGTAATCAGGGAAATGCAAACTTAAAACAAGAAGATACCATTCTTCTACCCATTAGATTTGCAAATATCAAAAGGTGTGAAAATATCAAGTGGTGGGAATCAAATATCCTCCCGTATGGCTGACAATGAATGTTGTCTGGACTACAACAGCTTCTTTAGGAGTGGCTGGTAACACTTAGACCTTTGCTATATTCGAAATTTATCTTGGTGTATGATGTGAAGTATAGATTTGTCTTTTTTTTTTTTTTCAGAAGGGAACCCAGTTGTTTGCACACCATTTTTTCACACCATCCCTCTTTTTCACCCTGACTTGAGATGCCACCTGGGGCATGCACAGGAATACCTTGGTTTCCATTGCACTTGGCAAATACAGCATTTTATACAAATTGAAGGTTCGAGGCAGCCCTGCATGGAACAAGTCTATCAGTCTCATTTTTCAACAGCATTTGCTCACTTCCTGACTCTGGGTCGCATTTTGCTAATTCTAGCAATATTTCAGATTTTTATTGTGATAGGTGATCTGTAATCAGTGATCTTGAATGTGAATATTGTGATTGTTTTGGGGCACCATGAGCCACGCCCACATAAGACAGTGAACTTAATAGGTAAGTACTATGTATATGTTGACTGCTCAACTAGCTATTCCCCTTCTCTTTCCTTGTCCTCACACCCTATTTCCTGAGACTCAACAGTATTAAAATAGGTCAATTAATAACCCTACAATGGCCTCTGAATGTTCAAGGGAAAGAATTGCATGGCTTTCACTTTAAGTCCAAACCTAGGAATGATTAAGGTTAGTGGGGAAGTCACATCAAAAGCCATGAAAGGCTGAAAGCTAGGCCTGTTGTGGCAAATAGTTAAGTTGTGAATGCAAAGGAAAAGTACTTGAAAGAAATCTGAAGTGCTACTCCAGTGAACATATAAATGATAAGGAAGTGAAATAGTCTAATTGCTGATATGAAGACAGTTTTAGTGGTTTGAATGGAAGATCAAACCAGCCACATCATTCCCTTAAGCCAAAGCCTACTCCAGAGCAAGGCCCTCACTCTCTTCAGTTCCATGAAGGTTGAGAGAGGTAAGGACTGCAGCAGACAAATCTCCTAGCAAAAAAAGTGAAAGATGAAGCAGCAAGTACTGATGTACAAGCTGATGTAGAAGATCTGGCTAAGATAATTCATGAAAGTAGCTACACTCAACAACAAGTTTCCAACGTAGAAGAAATAGCCTGTTTTATATAGGAGGAAGATATCATCTAGGACTTATATAGATAGAGAAGGAAATCCATGCCTGGCTTCAAAGTTTCAAAGGACATGCTGACTTCTTATGAGGGGCTAACAGAGCAGTGACTTTAAGTCATGAAGCCAATGCTCATTTACCTTTCTTAAAACTCCTAAGGTCTTTAAAAATCATAATAAATCTTTTCTGCCTGTGTATTGTAAGTGGAACAACAAAGTCTAATGACAGTACATCTGTTTAAAACATGGCTTATGGAGTATTTTAAGCCCACTGTTGAGAACTAGTACTGAGAAAAAACGATTCCTTCCCAAATATTACTGCTCATTAACAGTATACCTGGTTTTCTATGGCGTCTGATGGAGATGCACAACAGCCTGCAAAAACAACGTCCATTCTGCAACCCATGCATTAAGGAGTAATTTCAACTTTCAAGTCTCATTATTTAAGAAATTCATAAGGCCACAGCTGCTCTAGATAGTAACCCCTGTGATGGGTCTGACAGAGTGAACTGAAAACCTCTGGAAAGGATTCACCACTATATTATTTATTTATTTGCTTATTTATTTTTGAGAGAGAGGGAGAGAGAGAGAGCAAGCAAGAGAGCGAGTGCACAAAGCAGGGAAGGACAGAAAGAGAGGGAGACACAGAATCCAAAGCAGGCTCCAGGCTCTGAGCTGTCAGCACAGAGCCCAAGGTGGGGGTTGAACTCACAAACTCTGAGATGATGACCTGAGCTAAAGTCAGACACAATTGACTGAGCCATCCAAATGCCCCTATTTATTTTTTTAATGTTTATTTATTTTGAGAAAGTGAAAAGGAGCATGAGCAGTGGAGGGAAAAAGAGAGGGGGACAGAGGATCTGAAACAGGCTCTGTGCTGACAGCAGAAAGCCTGATGTGGGGTGGAAACTCACAAATTATGAGATCACGACCTGAGCCAAAGTCAGAAGCTTAATCGACTGGGCCACGCAGGCACCCTAAAGATTCACCATCCTAAATGTCACTAAGAACATTTGTGATTTGGGGTGCTTGGGTGGCTTAGTCAGTTAAGTGTCTGACTTTGGCTTAAGTCATGATTTCATAGTTCGCGAGATCCAGCCCCATATCAGGCTTTCTGCTGTCAGCCCAGAGTCCCCTTTGGATCCTCTGCCCTTCTCTCTCTCTGCCTTTCCCCTGCTTGCACTCTCTTTCTCTTTCTCAAAAGTAAACATTTTTTTAAAAAGGTAACTATTTAAGAGTTTCTTCAGAGTAGAAACAGAATTCACAAAGAGGAGCATTGGGATAAATACTCAAAGGATAGAGAGGTAGTAGGAGTTATGTCAGTCTTACAGACTCACTAGTGAGTCTTTTAATGAAACTATTTTGGAAATTATAATCTTTTGGAGGCTTTTCCATGCCAGTGAAAATAGGTATT
>NC_043705.1:62387074-62409148 GCF_006229205.1 Suricata suricatta | reverse complement strand
TGTAGAATTTAAGAAACAAAGCAAATGAAAAAGAAAAAAAAAGGGACAAACCAAAAAACAGACTCTTAATTTTAGAGAACAAACAGATGGTTATCAGAGAGGAGGTAGATGGGGAGATGGGTGAAATAGGTAAAGGAGATTAAGAGTACACTTATCTTGATGGGTACTGAGTAATATATAGAACTGTTGAATCACTATATTGTATACCTGAAACTAATTTAAACAGCTAACTATACTGGAATTAAAATAAAATAAATAAAAATAAAATATCAAATACATATCTCATTTTGTTTAATTTGGGAAGCCTTGCTTTCAAGTACACTTCCTAGATAATCTTATCTAACTGGAATTTTTTTCCACAAGGGCCACTGTATTTCTAGGCTGTAATTTTCCTGATGCCGGCAGTGGTTTGGCAGGACCCCAGCCAAAGATGCAGTGGAACTACATTTTTGTCCAGCCTCATTTTATGGCCCTAACATGAAGGTTACTCAACCAAATTCCTCGGTACACAAAACAAAGTTAGATTTTGCCATTTCTGCTAGATTTCTACAATTGCCAGGACCATAGATCTTGGGCATAAAATAAGCCAGGGCACCAAATGTGGCATGCTTGATTCTTTAGAATTTAAAGATCTTATTAGCTAAGCCTTTGGGTTTCTTGGAGCTAATACCTAAGATGCACTGTGCAGTTGGAGATTATGTTTGTTTCACATTGTACCTCGTGGCAGAGATGTTTTCTTGAGGTTGGAAGGTGACTGCCTATCAAACTAACCCATTCTGTGATCAACTTATCATTCACAGGAGTCTTCTTGAGGTGGTGAACCCTCTAATAGCCTTTAAATGCTCAGTAGGTGCCTACCAATTTTTGCAGCTTTTTGGCTTCCAAGATCCTCGCTAGGATAGATTTTATCTATATAAAATAAGGCAAACGTGTGTATCTTAGTGTAATGACTGCATCCTGGCCACAAGAAGGCTCTGTGTTTACCAACAACAATTCCTGTGGAACATGGCTGCAATTTTTCACCCAGGAATCATAGTCTGAAAAGTGAGGGACCTGGCATTGGGCAGACTCTTCTGCCAGCTCAGCTGAGCTCCAGGTAAATATGCCAGCTCAGTAGGGCTCCAGGCATAACCATCTGCCAGCTCAAGCTGAGTTGCCTACCAAAGGAGAGCCAATTAGAACAAGAGCTAAAAGCCAAAAAAGAGTGCACTCAGAACCAAGAGGAACTTAGCTATAAACCTCAAAAACAGTAAGAGAGACAGTGAATTCAGATGGTTCATGGATACCACGCCTGTGTCTCTCTCTGTTGTCCTGGAATGTTGCTGGAAGTTCAATTCCTATCCTGTCGCTGCCACCAAATCTGTTTAAGTAACAAAAATTCAACACAGTAAATTTGTTTATTTTTTAAAAAACATTTATTTATTATTGAGAAACACAGCATGAGCAGGGGAGGGGCAGAGAGAGAGAGAGACAGAATCTGAAGCAGGCTCCAGACTCCAAACTGTCACCACAGAGCCCGATGCAGGGCTCGAACTCACAAATCGTGAGATCATGATTTGAGCCAAAGTCAGACACTTAACAGACTGAGCCAACCAGGCACCCCAGTAATTTTAAAAGATCTAATCAACTTTACTAATTGATTCATGAATCAGGTGGCATGCAATCTAGTAAATAGAGGGACACTTCCTAAACATCACTTTTATACACACTGGAAAACCAAAAAAATTCTTTTGTTCACTTTATTGAAATATTATTGTGGTGATCTGAAACCAAGCCTGAAATATCTCTGAAGTCATGTGTGCATTTGAGTCAGTTCCTGAATTTACCAATTTGCAGCTTTATCTATTCATGTGCCACTACCACACAGTTTTAACTACTAAAGCTTTAGAACGTTATTTAACATATTGTAGGGATTACTTTATTTTTATTCTTGTTAGTTACACTTTTCTAGTGAGTTTTCGGATACTTTTTTTTATACTGCCTTTGTATTGATTTTGTACTTCTTTTCCATTAATTTAATCAATATTAAATGGGTTGGCCATTCCTAGAAAATCCATTTTCTGTGGGTTTCATTCCAGTTAAATAAAGAGAGTGATCACCACTTAGAACATTTTGCCTCATTTGCTGCCAAGGAAGCAGACTGCTTCCTGCAAATATGGCAGGAAGATTTCTGATTCTTTTTTAGATTCTTTTTTAGAGTCCCACATCTGCTAGGCTAAGTCAAATTGCTACTTGCATTGCACAACACAGTCCATGTACCCTTCCTGCAAAAAAAGGCTTGCAGTTTGTGGATTTCAACCCGAGTATTTCATTTTTGAAAGCTGATGTTGGCAGGTGCTTTTAGAGACCTACTCTAAAACTGACATGCCCCACGTTCTACTCCTCATTCAGTCCCGCATTGCTGCTGCCCAATCTGAATTGTTTTTGTCAATTCATAGTTTTATTCAGGGACTGGAGATTATATGTTTCTTAGCTTCTCTGAAAATGTCTTTCTTTAATTTTTATTTCCTATTCTTGTTAGTTTTGTGTACATTTTGGAATAGCAGAGGGAGAGAGATTCCTGACTTTAATAGCCAGGTTCTCACTGGAAGTTCTGATGTTGCCATTTTCACATGCCTGTTCCAGCTAACATCTGTGTGTTTGCAGTTCTGACCACGGAATGCCACTGTGCACAGTAAGCCACTCTGGGCTTTCCCCATACCTGAAATTTTTCTTAAAATCCCACCACTAGCTTCCTTTTCATATAATTGTGCTTGGAAATTCATTTGAAGTATTACTTCTTTTTAACGTCATGTTTTTAAGTATATTTACTTATTTTGAGAGAAAGAGAGTGAGGGAAGAGAGAATCCCAAGCAGGCTCCATACTGTCAGCACAGAGCCTGACATGGGGCTCGATCTCAGGAACCAGGAGATCATGACCTGAGGCCAAATTGGGAGTTGGACACTTAGCTGACAGAGCCACCCAGCCACCCTAGTAATATCATTGTTTTTTGGAAGCTTTTCCTCACACCCTCTGTCCTTGAAAACTTCCTTTGTACTCGTGTTCCACCCTGTGATTCTACCAAGCTCTTATTTCCCTTAACCACAATTATCTATTTGCTTTGTTATAAAGTCTAGAGGGTATTTCATCAGGTATTCTCAAAGTATTCTCCTGAAATTCTCCAATAGGATGCATTGTGAAAACAGCGTGGTATCACTGAATGAGTTTGGTAAATAATGTATATTATATTCTGAGTCTGGGAGAGACACAATTCATATTTGAATATTCGAAGTCACAAAAAGTTCTAAGGAAGAAAAAGTATGTTATATTTATATAACCCCGAGTGACCCTAAACTATTTGTTTATGAAACCTCCATTTATGTGTGACACATGTGAATACATTCTGTCTACACAGAAAGATCCTCCCTGAGGGTGCCTATGGCAGGATCTCAAGTTTTCAGCACAATGACTGGAATGTAGGACCATTTAATATGTGTCTTTTGAATGACTTTATCTTATATACTATCCAAGATGTTTGTTTAGAAAAACATTTTATAAGATGGTTTTTTACCCATGGTTTTACCTGGAGAGCTCTCTAGGCCAGCCGCAAACCCATAGATTTGACTCTAATGTCTGATGCTATTTTTGAGGCATGGGATCCTTTGCTGAGCAAAGAGCATTGGAGTAGGGTTAACAGGTTGTTTCAGGGACTTGGAAAACTTGTATATGGGGAATAGTGGGATGTATTATATATTTAGTTTGGAGAAGAAAATGCAAGGAAAAAAAATCTATGAATATTTGAACAATACTAAGATATCCTTTCTGCAGCCCCAAATTCCAAAGTAGAGTGAAGAAAAAACATACTTGTTACAACATAATGAAATACGGAGTCCTTTGGGTAAGAGCAAAGGGAGTGACTGCTCTGGTATGAGGGATGGGGTCGGGGTCTTCTGGGTGATTCCCCGAGGAGGTGACCTGTGAGTGTACTTTCAAGGGTGTACATGTGCACAGTGCTTCACATCATGACACAATCTGCCTTCCAAGAAAGCATTGGGTGAAAATCAAGAGTATTTCTCTTTAATGGCAAACTGTCATGATGGGACAGGAGAGTTGTCTCTGTCACTTGATCTATAATGAATGACCACTTCTGAGTTGCGTCCTAAAGGTAGCACGCGATGGCTCAAAGTATAAAGTGTTCTTCAATTTGCCGACTTAAAAGTGAATCATTGGATAATATTTTCTTTTTTAGGTTTAGCAACTATTCAGCTGATTCTGTTCATGATTTTCTATTCTTGGTGATGCTTTTTTTTTTTTTAAAGTGAGAAATTCTGTGAAATTCAAAAAAGTGTTGCTATTAGGTGGCTCAGCATATGACTGAAATATTTATAGTTTGTACTGAAACATTTTAACTATTAGTAGATCATTCTATGAGCTTTGTGAATTCAAAATTTCTCTTTCAACTCACTGTAGATTATGAAAGTTCACTGCAAAGGCTGAACATATTCAGAAAATAGCTTGTTCCAAAATTTGGGGCTAAAGATAATTGCATTTAATCAGAATAAAAATAGAAATTTTTCATTAGCTTTACATTAGAGAAAAGCTAATGTTAAGTTTCGTATGTCTAAGAAATATTTTCATCTATACAACTTTGTTTTATTTTAAGAAATCTAGAAATGAGGCCACTGTTTTGGAATTTTACTGTTAAAAATTAGTCAAAAATTAGCATAAACTGGTTACCAAGTGAAACTGTGAATTCTGATATTCTGAAGATATTTAAAAATACATTATGTATCTGAGCAAGTTGAGAGACGGTCTACCTGATTCTGGGGATGAGTTAGTTGACCATTCATTCATTCATTCACTAGTCCAGGATATTTTTTTAAGTGATTCTTACTTACAAAATACTGGCAGTCCTCATTATTTATAAGATGTTATATATACAAAAAAGGAGTTAGTACTCTCAGCATTTGTTAAACAAATCACCTCAGAGGACAGTGCACTTTAGGAGAAAGGGCGCATGCGAATTTGAATCTGGGCTCTGCTATATACCAGCTATGTAATTTTTGGCAAGTTATTCAAAGTCCTGGTTTTGAACATCAAACAAGATAAAGCTTAATACCTAGAACAATGTCTGATACCAGTAGGCATGTGACTGCATGATAGCCATGCAGACAAATATGATGGATATAAACATGACCTTATTTGTGTTGTTCTAGTAATGACGATTCTCAGTCCACCTGACTACTTCCAAGACTCTTTTGAAAGCACTGTGAAACACTGACCAATAAAAAATGCCATAGAATGATGACTGTAATTATTCATATTTAAACAGTTTGAGGAAATGTTCATTATCATTTCACACTTTAAAAAGGCTATTTTGGGGACATCTGGGTGGCTCAGACTAAGTGATCAAGTCTTGATTTTCGATCAGGTCATGATCTTACAGTTCGTGAGATGGAGCCCCTTTCTGAGCTCTGTGCTGACAGTGTGGAGCCTGCTTGGGCTTCTCTCTCTCTCTCTGCCCCTCCCCTGTTCATGCTTTCTCTCTCTCTCTCAAAATAAAAAAACATTAAGAAAAAATAAAAAGGTTATTCTTCTGGGTGGAAGCAAAGAAGACTGTTCCAATATAAGGGAAAGAAGCTATTAATAGCATTAAATCCTATTCAAACTTGCATATTTTGAAATTTTTGTGTAGAGAAAATGGTTTTAACAGTTATTTTCTGCTTATTTAGGTAAGAAAATAATGCAAGTCAGTATAACAGATTCTCCTTATTTTTTTAGTGTTTTCTATAACTTAATTTTATTTATTTTTAATGTTTATTTGTGTGTGAAAGAGAGACAGACAGACCATGAGCAGGGAACGGGCAGAGAAAGGGGAGACACAGAATCCAAAGTAGGCTCCAAGTTCCGAGCTGTCAGCACAGAGCCCAATGCGGGACTCAAACGCACAGAATGTGAGATCATGAACTGAGCCAAAGTCAGACACTTAACCTACTGAGCCACCCAGGTGCTCATGTTTTCTTTAACTTATAAAACCTCATCCTTAAACTTGAAAACAAGTCGGGGTACCTGAATGGCTCAGTCAGTGGAGGATTTGACTCTTGATCATGGGGGATCATGAGTTCAAGCCCTGCATGCAGACTACTTAAAAAAATACAAAGTAAAATAAAATAAATATGAAACACTTGACAACAACTCTTTTCCATATGTGTTAGGAGCTCATTTCTCCATACTTATGAGATACTCAGTTCCTGACAATTCGGGTATTATTTTCTGCTTTTAATCCTTGCCTTTGGAAACAACTTGTATGGAAATAACATCTATAAAGTATTGTTGTGCTGTAGTCACCTATGTCCCTTTCTTATTGCTAATTGAGCTATGGGAAGGAAATAATTACTAGATCAATATTCTTTTGTCTGACAAGAGGCTACTACAGAAATGGACTAGAGTTTGAAGTGGTCTTAAAAACATCTTGGATCACCTGGGTCCTATTCACATCAAGACTACAGAATCTAATGTAAATTGGAGAGCTTCAATTATTGAAAATAAATTTGGGTTTCTTCTAATGATGATTTGGGGCCATTCTAGGGTCCTAATATCATCCTCGGCCTCTTTTTCAGAGAAACCCATTCCCTAAATGCATATCCCCAGACCTAATCTCATAGTCTTTGTGCTGAAGAATTATCTACACTTATTTGGCTTTCCAGAGACTTCTGACAGAAGAAGATCCTGGTCCCTGTGAATTATTCACTGTGGTTTGGTGGGGGATTGTGGGGTGTTTCAGCTTTGTATTTTCCATTGGTAACATCTGCTTTTTTCATACGCTTTAGTTCTATAGGAAAGATCTCTAGAGGATGTCAAATGCCCTTATTCCTTTCCTGGATATTCTTTAAAGTATATTTTCAAACTTCCCCACTAATTAAATTCTTCCTCTTCCTTTTCCTGTTTAAAAACTTCATTGTGTTATGCAAAATAGAGGCCTTGATTTCAGGGAAATGGGCTACATTATCATTTACTCCTGAACTGTCAAAATAGGAAGTGATTCCACCAAAGAAAAGAAACATGTATAAAAACTATACTCTTTTTGAAAACGTATTCAGCAAAGTTCAGTACAAAGTAGAGGTTGGGGGTTGTGGAGAGGGGAGAAAGAGACCAAAACATAGTAGCCTATTATATATGTGGTGATGCTTGATCTTTGCCTATCAATTTTTAAATTATCTATGTTACCTGGGCTGAAAATGACAAACTGTTTTGTTATAGGTTTTGTGGTCCATTCATTTCGTTTACGTCTGTTGAAAACCTCCTAAAATTTGGACCTGACCATGTTTGCTGTCTAAGTTGCTAACTCCTACTGTAAATAGGTACCCATAATCATTCATTTAGGGTGTTCATCCATATATTACTTTAGCCTAATGCTTCACCATCACTAATTGTAATGGTATCTCCTTACAATCTGTATCAGTAATTTTTAAGGAAGATTAGTTATTAAAATGCCATTCCAAATTTTAAAAGTTTTGGGATCTGAAGAATGTTCTTTCCTCTCACATTTGAATGAATATTCTTTAGAAAGAAATCAGCTATACGTTGATCAGAATATGCCTAAAGGGCAATGTACTTAAATTTCCTTTGAAGAAAACAGAACTGACATGATGTCAATTTAATAACAGATTGTATTTCAGCCTAGTGACCACATATACAATTAATAAAAGTGAAATGGAGTTCATTTTGATATACGATAACCTCAACCATATCTTTTATTGATAATGCAGGTTCTGAGTACATTTAGCTCAGTCTTTAAATATGCCATCACTCAAAATTACTCATAATCGTTTTTCTAGATTGTCTTGTCTCAGTGATTTGCTTTTTAAATTATTTTGCTTTAATTTTTATTATTCAACATTCCAAATTTTTACCCAAGTTTTAAGAAATACCAGCCAGTGTTTTTGACAACTTATTATGTGTCAAACTGTGTGAATTTAAAACTTCACATGGATCATCTCACTTTCACATCACTAAAACCCTATAAAAAAGTAATTTCATTGTCTCCATTTTACATTTGAGAAAAACTGAAATATAGAGAAGATAGTTTACCTCAAGTTATGTGAACAGTGATGAGTCTAGAACTCAAACTCGCATCAGTCTGGTTCTAAGTCGGCATTCTTATTCATGATATTATTTGTTAACTATGTGACAAAGTGACCCAAAGTGACAGCTGCTCATGCTTCCTTGGAAGGCCACTTGACTAGCTTTCCAGCCTGCTGCTTCATGGGAGCTGCCTGGTTTGCTCTGTTTTTCAATGACTACCCTTGGTCATGCATCTGACTCTCTGTATTTTCACCTCTTTCCTAATTTAATCCCCAGATTGTCTTCTTCCCAGTCATTCATATCTTGTTCCAGCAGCTGCTCTGGTGGCCTTCAGAGAAGATGAAGTGCTTCTTTCCCTTACCACTTGCCACATGTTAGGGACTGCGCCCCAATCCCAGTAAAGTGACTGCACTAGCGCTAACTGCTGGAAAGAATTAGAACCTTTCATTTTATTCTATAAGACTTAGCCCATTTTTAATTTTGACTCAGTCCTCTTTGTAGTTACTTGCAGGGACTCCTTCTCCCTGATATGGTTTGATCATTCCTTTTTATAAATTATAAATATAAAATAGAGTTTTTAGTACAGGTAAAAAAATACAAAACAAAAGGTAAATGAAGAAAAAAGTAGTTTTCTGCTCTTCCTGAGATAGCCTGTCATATCAGTTTGATGTGTATTATATCAAACATTTTTCTATGGTCTTACAAACATAGGTTTATTGTTTATAATTAATTGTATGCATGTGTGCACATGTATGATATAGTATATGTATTTTCTTTCTTTTTTTTTTTTTTTTTACAAAAATGGCTGTGTTAGACGTTATACAAAGATCCTATAAGCAAATGTAACATACGTTTTCAGTAGCCACATGATGTTCCACACTGTGGGTACACCAGCCTCCTTCTGGTGATTATCAAGCTCTATCTAAATTCTTGTCACTACAACCAAAGCACAGGCTATTTTTGGGCTAATGCTTTTAATTAAAACATTTAAAATGTTTATTTTTGAAAGAAAGAGAGGGACAGAGAAATGAGCAGGGGAGGGGCAGAGCGAGAGGGAGACACAGAATTTGAAGCAGGCACCAGGCTCTGTGCTGTCAGCATGGAGCCCCATGTGGGGCTCCAACTCATGAACCATGAGATCATGACCTAAGGTGAAGTTGGATGCTTAACTGACTGAGCCACCCAGGCGCCCCAAATGCTTTTAATTTTTAAGATATATGTATATAAATGATATATTTAAGATATATGTATAGTACTAAATGTATATATATAGTACTAAAAATGGTTGAGTGTCATAAAAAGAAAGCCATGACCTCAGGAAACATTTATGCCAAAAGGCTATTAAAAATATTTTTTTCCTGCAAGATTTCTCCTCCAATACTTATTTCTATTTCCATTCAGTTGATAAGCAGCCTTATTTTATTAAGAATTAATATTTTATTAAAAGTCCTTTTAAAATTATAAACTCAAGTTGCATATTCCTTATCAACCATTATTTATCAAAGAAGAATGTTAGAAATCATTTCCAGGATTTAGTTCCTAACAACATCATGCTGAAAATGGCTTCATGTTTTGTGAATGAATCTATTTGAAATTCATTTTTTAAATTTTTAATGATTTATTACACAAATTGTCTAGATATAGAATTTATATTAATGGGACTAGTAGAGGAGAAGGAAAAACTTAGAAAGAAATTGGATTTTCAGGGTAGAAATGTAGAATGCTAAGTAGTTCAGCAGTGTTTAGCTTAAGTTTTCAAATTTTGAGTATCTTTTCATACTTCATTTCACCATATGACATGTACTCAGGATGGATGAATGTGGAAGATGCTGCATTTATACTTACTCTAAAGTTACCCAGTAGCAATTTATAATGCAGCAGACTTCATTATATTAGTAACTTCGTATTATTTGTATGAAGCAGCTGATACTGATCTTTCTAAGTGTCATGGCTCCTCTATAATTGAGGCTCCGTCAATAGCTACCTTTTGTTTTCAAGTGATCACTTAATCAAAATTTAAGCAGTTGATCCTGATCTCTCATGGGGTATTTTAGGGCTTGTAAATAATGCTGTTCGATCTTTTTCCTCTTCTATCAATTCAAGGCACTTAGGCTTACATTAAATTAAGTGAGACATATTTGTATCGATATAAATGGACTAGACATTTATATGTGCAAATTGCCTCACCGTACTTCTAATATCCATTTATTTCTGTATTTAGCCTAGAATTTGGAAACAGATGTAGCGATAATTATCTCAAATGTCTTAAAAAGTTGGATAATATTGGGGCAGTGTCTAGCTAAACCTGAAGGAGAAAATGCAATTGACATTGATTGATACTCCTCACTTCAGAAATAATCAATCTAGTGGTGTCTGGGTTGCTCAGTTGGTTAAGCATCTGACTTTGGCTCAGGTCATGATCTCATGGTTCGTGAGTCAAGCCCTGCATGGGAGTCTGTGCTGATAGCTCAGAGACTTGGAGCCTGCTTCAGATTCTGTCTCCCTCTGTCTCTGCCCTTTGCCTACTTGCTCTCTCTGTCTCAAAAATAAACATTAAAAAAATTTTTTTAAAGAAAATAATCAATTTATTTAACAAAAAAAAAAAAGAGAAATGCTGTTTAAATCCAATAGTTTTGCCAAGGATACCCAATTTTGTTACTGTAAACATCCTTTTAAAATGAATGTTTTCTTGATAAGTGAAGAAACAAGCATTATAAAATATGGCAATTTCACCAGTGGTCAAAACTATAACAAGGAAAGTTGGAATATGGACTGGACTAATGTTTTACTCAGAGAATTTTCTGAATACATGATCTTTGTGAAAGCTGACAAGGGGAGAGAGTGAGGGTAGAGAACTTTATAGAGCAAACATATTAGAAAATCATTTGCAACATAAAAAAAACTCAATATATCAATAATAAATTTTTTAAAATATTGTCATTAAAAGGCACAGGTGGGTTTTCCTAAGCCTGTATACATAGTTGAAAACAATAGTATTGAATTTCTCAACTGTATTTTAAATTTCTACTATTTTCTTCCAGTATTTCTTTGAATAAGTGCTCTTTCAGTGTGCATCTGCTGTTTGTAATCATCTCAAAAACATTTATTAACATTTGTCACATGGCAAACATTATATGCTATGCTCTTGCTGCACTCAAACTAGGTTTACTTTTTGTTGTGACATGGTGAATGACCAATTTCAACGTTAATCAAAGCTCAACAAAAACCTTATTTTCAAACTATGACTTTTCTTCTGTTACTGTAATCAGTCTCTATCCTGTTCAAGTCACGCAATGTCTTTGATTTATCATATGTAAATTTTGGACACTTATAGTCAAAATAGAAGGCGGAGCTTATGCTGGAAAACACACCCCTTCATTACAAATACATAGAATTACAGAAATATTATTAAAATTGGACAGTTGAGTTTCAAAAGAAGAAAGTTAAATTTCCAGGAGCTGGAAAGAAAGCAGGAAGAGCAATGGCGGGTGGGAGTGGGAGCTCTGTGGCCTACAGGGTAAAAATGACTAACTGTGTGAAGCCTGGGGTGAGAAGCCATAAAGCCACACATGAAACCCTCATACATTGCCGGCTGGAATGTAAAGTGGCAAAACCACTATGGAAAACAGTTTGGCAATCTCTCACAAAATAAAACAGATGTTTGTTACCTTACTCAGCAATTTTATTTCTAGGTATTTTCTCAAGAGGAATATGTCTGCAGACATATATAAAGATGAACATAGATGTTCACAGAAGAAAAAGAGTGAAAAAATAAAAAAAAAACAACAAACAAAATATCCATCAACTAGTGAATGGATAAACATGATGCGTTACATCTGTGCAGTGAAATACTGTTCAGTAATAAAAGGAATGAATAATTGATAACACATTAAACATGGATAAATCTCAAAAGCATTATATTGTTTAAAAGAATCCAGAAACAAGCACGTACATACAGTATAGAGCTATTTATCTGAAATTCTATAAAAAGACATAACTAGTTTACAGTGACAGAAAGGCTGTCAGTAGTTGCATAGGGTTGGGGTTAAAACTGTTTTGGGTACTGGGCATGTTCTATAATGGGACTATATCATTAAGTGCATGGTACTTTTTAAAGTATGTGAATTAAATCCCCATAGTTCTGATTATGAAAATTAAGAAAACAATTATCAGAGAAGATGTGCTCACAGGAGGATGTTGCAAAGAACACAAAGAAGTCAAGCACTATGAAAGACAGTCAATAGATGCAGGATACTGGAAAAATCACGTCCAACCACAAATAAAATTAGGGATCGGACAGGGTATATGTTAAACTACTGTGGAGTTATATATGTAATATAGGTATGTGCATATATACACACACACACATATATGTGTGTGCCTTAAATATATTCATATGTTAATTTATTTAATTTTAAAATCTTTTGTCAATTTTATTTGAGCAAATATAGACAAAGAACAAATACACTCTAGGGTCTTTTGGAACTTATACTCTCTTGAAAAAAATCTGTTCATGACAGAGATTATACTATGGAGCTGCTCCAAGAACAACTAATAAGTTGTCTGTAAGACATCTATGCCTTCTGGCAAGGCAGGTGTGTAATTGCTTGATGAACAAATACTGAGAAATATGTTATATGCAACATGGTCTAATCAGTAGTTAGAAATTCTAAAATATTACATGGTCTTTGCTCTCAAACAATATTCATGCTTAGTTAAAAACACCTGACTAAAATAGAGTAACATCCAAAATACTTTTTCTTTTCAGAATACATAAGGGTGTCCATGTGAATAGAGCTGACAATATTCAGAAAAAGGGACATCACTTTTGCCAAGAGTGTGGGACACGCTGTCTGAATATTCTCTGAATGATTTTAGTTGTTATACAAATGAACTTCAAATCAAGGAATTCATTTTTTGCACAATTCTCTCCTAATTCTTTGACAATTAAGTCAAGAAGAAAGTCTAAATTTGGTACTATCACAGTTTTAATGCCTCCCTAATATTTACTAAGGTCTCTTTTTACAATGAGAAAGTAGAATCAGAATCTCTGCCTTTGGCGGGAAAAGTATCTAGCAAAAATTTTTAAGAAATATTTACTGTGCATTTTATTCTCTGTATAGTTACTTTTTATTTATATCAATAATGGGTTCCATTTATTCAATTTATGCTTCATGTGTAAAATTTCTAGTATTTTCTACTTCCCCTTCCTTAATATTATACTGAAAAAATCTATGAGGACACAAACCAAAGCAGGATTAGAGAAGAACAGCAAAACCAAAACCAAAAAAAAAAGTCAGCTTCAGCAGTTTTAAAAAGTCAGGCATTATTTGCAAGATTTAAAATCTAAAACTTTGGCATCCCTCAAGCTGTCTGATACTATTTTTATGAAAATGAAGCAAAAATGGAATATACCCACTCACACATAACAGACAATTCTTCAACAAAACAAAAACTTTTCCAACTTCTGCTTTAAAAATACTGACTAAACTGATTTGAGTCTGACTCATAGCTGATACTTTGAATTGAGGAAGTTGCTCTCCTTTTGAAATAGTAGGAAAAGGTCAGTCTTTATCCTTGGGGAGTCTCATGTCAGTAGGGTTAAATGTCCTAAAATTCAGTGTTTTTTTTTAAATTAAAGTTCTCTAAGGGGTAAGAAAAAGAACTAAATGGGACAAAACTAAAAAGCCATAAATTACTAAAATCTTTGCTACCTATTGAGAATAGATTACTTTTTACAATGACCTAATTTTTAATATAATAGAATCTCATTATAATTGTGATATTTATTTCACTTCTCTTTTTTTTCTAAGAAGCTAGATTTAAAAACTATTCATATACTTACTGATGCCAAATGAATACCTTTGGTAAAGGAGTGAGATGTTTTTCAAATACTGACTAAAAGTTTTAGGAAACTTAGCTTTTCCCAAAAGATAGCTTTACTTTTGTTCCCTGATTTACCTTTGTAACGTTTCTTAAACTAATCATCCATATAATATTAATTAATGTGTTCTATGACATGTATGTCCAGCCAAAAGTTTTGAAAAGTGTTCTGCATTAAACAGCTTAACTTTCAGTTATTATGTAAACTTGGGAAACTTCTGGTTTAATAACTTTAGTTACTACAAATCTATTTTAATTCCTTGGAATAATCTTCCCCTTTCTCTTCTATTCTTATGAGGAAGAGTTGAGGTGAAGGGGAAAATTGATTTTGCTGCTCTACTCAGGGCAGTTTTAGTAACTCCTAGATTCTTTTTTTTCAATCATTTTCCAGGAGCGATATTCTGCTTTACACTTTATAGCACCATTTTCTTTTCCTTTTCTTTTTTTAAAAGTTTATATTTGTTGATTTTTTTGAGAGAGTGAAAGAGAATGAGGAGAGAGGGGCAGAGAGAAAGGAAGAGAGAGAATTCCAAGCAGGCTTCAGCTTTGCACTGTCAGTGCAAAGCCTAAACTCAAGAACTCACGAGTCATGAGATCATGACCTGAACCAAAGTCAAGAGTTGGACACTCAAATGACTGAGTCACCCAGGCAGCCTCCTCCACCATTTTCCTGTAGAACTTTGTTCATGGATTTATCTGCATCCCTTGATATGGAGATTTTCATGTCATAAGGTTCAAGAAGAAAAATAAAAGCTTTTCCCCTCACATCTCTAATGATGTTCTTTTTTTTTTAGTCTAAAAGAAAACTATTCTGGCTTATTTTGTAAGAGTCATTGATTGTGCTGTCCTGTGTAATATGGTGCGTATAATTAGTCAAGGGATAAGATTGGTATTAAAGGCCTACTGAACAGGAAGGAGAAAATATGCTGGGTTTAGTCACTATCATTGCTAATGCTTGAAATATCCAACAGTCTTTTGGGCACCCTCCTGTCCCCATTAGATTTCAATAACAACTTAATTTAGCACTTAAGAGCTGAACTGTGTGAGACAGAAGAACTGGCTGCTATTACGAGGTGTCTGAAGATAAGGTTAATAAAAACAACAGAACTTGCAAAGAGAAAATACTATACGGTAATTAACAGGATTTCAATGTGTGTATTCAGTTTCTTTGGATAATTTTCTTATGGGAATAATTCTCTTGACACTAGGATGGAAAACCATTTGAAATCAGTTTTAGTTTAGTTTTGATGAGACCGGTTTTTGGGGTTTTTTTTTTTTTTAGTCTTCTTTGGTCAGTTTAAACACTCTGTAACTTCTCTTTTAAAACTCAGCTGGGTCTCTGCTAAATGATAATGTATTTAATTAAGCATGTCACCACCCAAGAAACCTTTATTTGAAGCATTAAGGGGTTTGGTCACCACGTTTTAGTAAGACCACATTGCTACTTTAAATTGCAGGGGCACCTGGGTGGCTCAGGTCATGATGTCACAGTTTGTGGGCTCGAGCCCCTCGTAGGGGTCTGAGCTGACAGCTCAGACCTGGAGCCTGTTTCTGATTCTGTGTGTCCCTCTCTCTCTGTCCCTCCCCCTCTCATAATCTGTCTTTCTCTCTCTCAAAAATAAATACATGTTAAAAAATTAAAAAAAAGAAGTTGCAATAAAATTATTTTATATTTTTACATAACTTAAAATAAATGTATTTAAATTAAAATAAAATATTTTTGTTATTCAAACTTACCATTTTTTTTTCATATTCTAAAGAAAGTTTGAACAGTTATTGTTCATTAGTGTTTATTTAGGTGTGATATTGTAATCTTCACTGAGTGGAGAAGAACAATTTAAGGAAGAAATTCTAGAAACTGGAGAATCAGTTTTCAATTTCCAACTGAAGACAAATTCAGAGACAACCTCTTAAAAGGGTGAAATGACAGAATTAAGTGGGGTATATGAAAGAACATTTATCAATAAGTATTTTCAGAATAAAAATGGTTAGCTCTACTTCATCTTTCCTACCAGTATTTAGAATTGTTTTTCTCCAAATATGAGAACAAACATTATATACCCTTGTAGGTTTCCTTCTAGTTTGCCTGTTAATTTTGTCATAATTTAACAACCTTTAGTGAACCTGGAAATATAAAGAAGGAAAAAGCTAAATCTAACATTAAACATATTTTTTGAAATACAACAGCAAAAATGTAATTATATGTTAAAGCACACTAAAAGCTTTTTCATAGTGTTTATACACTAAACTGAAACCAATACTTAAGAAAAAACTCACTTCTGCTTTTGATCAATATGTTTTAAATTTTTCTAGTTTTGCTTGCCAGTGACATATTTTAGATTTAAAGAGTATTCTCTTACACGAATATAAGTAAAAGTATTGTAAAAAAAAAATATATATATATATACACATATATATACATAAACATTTTTAGTGAACAAAAATACTGATGTAGAACCCATTTAGTGAATATTTATACATTCTAGTACATATTACCCATAAATTTTTTGTAATATTACATTGTAAGAAAAGAAAAAGGTTTTCATTATTCTATGTTAAGTGCAATGTTTAATTGCATAATAAATCTTGAAATTCATTTTAGAATAAAACACCACATGGTGGCACTGTTTACTAAGAAACTGGTAAAGCACGGTGCCTTCACAGGGATTAGTGCCTAGTATAAACTGCTGTATTTTTGTGTGTGTGTGCCTGTCATATAGGTTATCTATTTTTACTGTTAAAAATGTACACCGGGTTCTTAAGGGTTAAAGTGGTAAATGCTTTCTCTTCTATAAATTGGTTTATGTATATGGAACCTATGACAGTACCTTTCATAAGTACTAGAAAAGCTTAGAAAATAATTGTTGGATTTGATTTGCTGATTTATAATTTGTACATCTGCTTGCAGATGAAAAACGACAGAAGAAATCGAACAACAAATATTCCCTAGACGTTAGAATTTTCCACCAACGTATATTTTTAGTTTATATAAGAGTGGTTGACTGAATAATGGTGGAGGGCGTTAAAGTGAGAACACAGCATTTAAGCATAAAAAGAGTGGATTTGAAGCCCCAGATCACTGAAAGATGCCAGACGAGATTGAGGAACTGCTACTACAGAACTTCCCTCTTTTCCTACTGCTGCATCTTCTCTCTTTGCCCCAAATCTATCATTGAATATCTTCTGTCTTGTTTATTAAATTTTTTTTAATGTTTATTTTTGAGAGAGAGAGAGAGAGAGAGAGAGAGAGAGAGACAGAGCATGAGCAGGGGAAGAATAGAGAGAGAGAGAGAGAGAGAGAGAGAGAGAGAGAGAGAGAGAGAGAGAGAGGAGACCCAGAATCTGAAGCAGGCTCCAGGCTCTGAGCTAGCTGCCAGCACAGAGCCTGATGTGGGGCTTGAACCCACAAACTGTGAGATCATGACCCAGGCCAAAGTTGGACGCTTCACTGACTGACCCACCCAGGTGCCCCATCTTCTATCTTGTTTAAATAACAAATTCGTTGACCCTTGAACAAGGTGGGGGTTAGGGGTGTCAACCTCCTGCATAGTCAAAAATCTGCTTACAGCATTTGACTCCCCTAAAACTTAAATGCTAATATTCTTCTGTTGACAGAAAGCCTTAACCAGGAGAAACAGTTAATTAACATGTATTTTGTATGTTATATGTATTATATACCATTTTGTAATAAAGTGAGCTAGAGAAAAAATGTTATTAGGAAAATCAGAAGAAAAATACATTTATAGAACTGTACTGTATTTATCCAGAAAAATCCATGTATAAGTGGACCTGATTAGTTTAAACCCATGTGTTTTCAACTGTGCTAGGATCCTAAAATGTACATATAGTTGGAGAAATTTTCTTCATTTTCTATTTTGTTTTTATAGGATAGTTTGTATTCCTGTTGTGCATGCAGCTGTGACTAAGAAGCTCTTGGGACACAAAAGATCATGTAAATAATGCTGTTCTGTATTTACAGAATTTTGTATTTAATTAGTACATAAAACCAGTTGTGGTGAGCTTGATACATATTAATTCCACAGAAAGGGAATTTCTGTAAATAATGGGAATGATTCCCCTGTGAAGGAATTAAAATCTGCCTCCCTGGTGGTTAATCCACAGACTCCACCAGGTCAGGTTATCTGTTGGGCTCACTGATGTATCCAAGCACCTACTGAGTCTCTGATGTGAAGCAGGTGGTCTCTAAGTATTCTGAATGAATTGAACAAATAAATCTTTGAATCTCTAGCAAAATAAGTCAAAGAGCTTTTTCTGTTAAGGTATATCGTGAAAGACGGCATAACACTCAAATAAGATGTGAAAGAATAAACAAATAATTCATTTCATTTTAAAAGTTAGAATTCCAATTTCTGGGTTTCAACAGGTAGAAAATGGAAGTTTGTTGTAAAATTTTAAAATCATGCATGGAGAGGAGCCAAGATGGCGGAGAGGAAAGGAGCTCTGTAAACTCCGTCCACCCCATCTATCGAACTGAGAAGGACATTACTCCCATCTGCAAGAGTGGAAGGAGAAAATACAGACTCCAGAAAGAAGACAACCTCAAAGATACCTGAGTAAGTGAGTGCGAACTGGGGAGATTGGAAAAAGGGCCAGCCCAAGACGGGCAGGAGAGGTGGGAGCCCCAGCCCAACACGGGGCAAGTGCGTGGAATCCGAGAGACAAAGGGAAGAGAAAGAGAGGCTGAACATCATAGTACTGTCTCTGGGGAAGAGGTAAATAAGGTTTAACCATGCTCAAAGAGAGAAACTCTCACTCCATATATAACTGCCGGGTAGCCCAAATCCCGAACCCAGGTGGAACAAGGGAAAGAACAGCTTCCAGCCCTGTGCCATCCCCGCAGGGAGTCCGGCTGTGCCGGCGGCCCCAGGGGCACTCACTTCGACTTCAGCTGCGGGAGTGGGAGCACGCACCTCATTTCCACGACGCATCTCACCTCCAGCATTGGCCTCGTGAATCCCAAATCCCAGGTGCCAACAGGGAAAAAATAGCCCCCACCCCAATGCGATCATGGCAGGGAGTTGGAGGCGGTGGAGGCTGGGCCTCATGCTTAGGCTGCAAGAGCTCACAGCTCATTTCCGGCAGTTCCTGGAGCCTCTGGCATCAGCAGCATGAATCCCAGCTAGCTCCAAGAGAAACTCATCCCTCCCCCAATGTGATTGTGATCCCGACTGGGGGCTGGGAGTCTATAGCAGTGTCTGTGAGGGCGTGCACTACACCTCCTGCTGTGCACCTCGCCTCAGGAAGCAGCAGCCGAAATTCCGGCCTAAGCCAAAAGACACTGATCCCTCTCCCTAAGAAGCCAGCAGCCAAAGCAAGTACATCTCATCTGTGGTAGCATAAAAGTGCATGGACTAGGACTTTGAACCGAGGTGGGCCTGGAAAATACAACTTGGCTCAACTGCGGCACAAGGAGATTGGACTCATTAGAGTGGCCTACAGTGCCAAGTTCCAGCGGAGCTTGGCATGCCACCATTCTACTCTCTGCAGCGACAAAGGCGGAGCCTCTGAGAGCAGCCTCCTAGACCTAGCACACCAAGCCACGCCTATCCACGAGGGGGAGCTGCTGCTTTTTTTTTCTTCCTTTTTCTTTTTTTTTTTTGTGCTTACTTTTTATTATTATTACCTTTTTTACTTAAATTTAAAAAAAATTTTACTCCTTATTTTCTTTTCTCATCTCTCCCTCTTTTTTTTCTTTCTTGCAATCCAGATATTTTCTCATGTATCTCATCCTCATCTCTCCCCTCAATTGGTCATACACTTTTAGACTGTCCATTGTCCTTTGCTGTCTCTGACCACCTTTATTATTTTTTCTCTTCTCTTCTTTTCGTCTCTCTCCTCTCCATTTTCTTTCTTTCTTTTCCCCCTTTTAATTTGGTTGTTTGTTTGATTTGTCTGTACATTTGTGTGCTTCTGTTCCTTCTGTGTTTGTCTGTCTGTTTTTCTTCTTAGGGCTACACCAAGAAACAAGCCAAAGTGTGCATGACGGTGAGTCCCAAATATCACTGAGTAGGGAAATAAAATATTCAAAGGAACAACAAATGAAACAGAGAGTCAATATTAAAAGAATATTTCCAGAAATGACTGGCCCTGGACAGTCAATAAACCTCCTTTCACAGAGCAATATTAACAGGTGCACAGTGGACAACGAGATTTCTAAACTGACAAGAGACAGAATACTAGCAAAAATGACAACATGAAGGAACTCTCCCCTGAAGAACCTCCAGGAAGAAGTCACAGCCACAGAACTGCTCAAGGCAGATCTAGACAACATACTGGAACAAGAATTTTAAAACTTGTCATAAAATTAATTGCTGGGGTTAAATAAAGCATCAAAGAAACAACTGAGACAATGACTAGGCACTTCAAAAGTAGGTGTGATGAGTTAAAAAAGGCTATAAATGAGGTGAATAATAAAATTGAGGCAGCCACCTCAAGGACTGACGAGGCAGAGAGAAGAATAGGTGAATTAGAAGATATAGTTATAGCGAAAGAGGAAGCTGAAAAAAAGAGAGAGAAATTGATCCAGGAGCAGGAAGGGGAATTCGAGACCTGAGTGATACATCAAACAGAACAACATCCTTATCATAGGAATTCCTGAAGAGGAAGACAGAGAGAAAGGCCTTGAAGGGATACTAGACCAAATTATAACTGAGAATTTCCCAAATCTGGGAAAAGAAACAGACATTCAAATTCAAGAGGCACAAAGAATCCTCTTAAGACGTAACTTGAATCGGTCTTTGGCACGACATATAGTGAAACTGGCAAAATATAAAGAGAGAATTCTGAATGCAGCTAGGGATAAAAGGGCCCTCACATACAAAGGGAAACCTATCAGAGTGGTTACAGACCTATCTAATGAAACTTGGCAGGCCAGGAAGAAATGGCAGGAAATCTTCAATGTGATGAGCAGAAAAAATATGCAGCCAAGAATCCTTTATCCAGCAAGCCTGTCATTCAAAATAGAAGGAGAGATAAAAGTGTTCCCAAATAATTAAAAATTGAGAGAATTCATGACCACCAAACCAGCTCTACAAGAAATCCTAAGAGGGACTCTATGAGGGAAATGTTGCAAAGAATATAAGGTGCCAGAGACATCACTATAAACATGAATTCTATGGAGAACACAATGACTCTAAACCCACATTTCTCAATAATAACACTGAATGTAAATGGACTGAATGCTCCAACCAAACGACACAGGGTAGCGGAATAGATTTAAAAAAAAAAATCCATCTATTTGTTGTCTACAAGAGACTTATTTTTGACCTGAAGACATTTTCAGGTTGAAAGTAAAGGGATGGAGAAATATCTATCATGCGACTGGAAGCCAAAAGAAAGCCGGAATAGCCATACTTATATCAGACAACCTGGATTTTAAGTAAAGGCAGTAACAAGAGATGAAGAAGCACATTATATAATAATTACAGGATCTCTCCATCAAAATGAGCTAACAATTATAAATATCTATGTGCCAAATTCGGGAGCACCCAAATACATAAAACAATTAATCACAGACAGAAAAGATCTTATTGCTAAGAATGTCTAATTGCAGGGGACTTTAATAGTCCACTGACAGCAATGGATAGATCAACCAGACAGAAAATCACTAAAGAAGCAATGGACCTGAATGACACATTGGAACAGATGGAATTGATAGATATAATTAGAACTCTGTATCCTGAAGTTGGGAAATTCACCTTCTTTTCGAGTGCACATGGCACATTCTCTAAGATAGATCACATACTGGGGCATAAAGCAGCCCTCTATAAGTATAAACAAATAGAGATCATACCAGGCACACTTTCAGATCACAAAGCTATGAAACTTGAAATTAACCACAGGAAAAAGTCTGGAAAACCTCCAAAAATGTGGAGGTCAAAAACCACCCTACTAAAGAATGATTGCGTTAATCAGGCAATTAGATAAGAAATCAAAAAATAATGGAAGCCAACGAAAATCAAAATACAATAATCCAAAATCTCTGGGATGCAGCAAAGGCAGTCCTAAGAGGAAAGTATATTGCAATCCAGGCCAATCTCAACAAACTAGAAAAAGCGCAAATTCAAAATCTAACAGAGCACCTACTGGAACTAGAAGGGAAGCAG
>NC_043705.1:62385511-62386974 GCF_006229205.1 Suricata suricatta | reverse complement strand
CAAATTGAATTCAACAGCATATAAAAAGAATTATCCATCATGATCAAGTGGGATTCATTCCTAGGTTACAGGGCTGGTTCAATATTCACAAATCCATCAATGTGATCCATCACATTAACAAAAGAAAGGGTAAAAACCATATGATCCTGTCGATAGATGCAGAAAAAGCATATGAGAAAGTACAGCACCCTTTCTTAATAAAAACCCTTGAGAAAGTCAGAATAGAAGGAACTTACCTAAACATTATAAAAGCAGTTTATGAAAAGCCCACTGCTAATATAATCCTCAATGGGGAAAAACTGAGAGCTTTCCCCTGAGGTCAGGAACACAACAGAGGTGTCCACTCTCACCACTGCTGTTTAACATAGTGCTGGAAGTCCTAGCATCAGCAATCAGACAACAAAAGGACATAAAAGGCATCAGAATTGGCAAAGAAGAAGTCAAACTTTCACTTTTCACAGATTACATGATACTCTACATGGAAAACCCAGCAGACTACACCAGAAGCCTTCTAGAACTGATCAATGAATTCAGTAAAGTTTCAGGGTACAAAATCAATGTGCAGAAATCAGTTGCATTCTTATACACCAAAAATGAAGCAACCGAAAGAAAAATCAAGAAACTGACTCCATTGACGATTGCACAAAAAACCATAAAATACCTAAGAGTAAATCTAACCAAGGATGTAAAAGACCTATATGATGAAAACTATAGAAAACTTATGAAAGAGATCGAAGAAGACACCAAGAAATGGGAAAACATTCCCTGTTCATAGATTGGAAGAATAAACATTGTGAAAATGTCATTACTAACCAAAGCAATCTACACATTCAATGCAATCCCCATCAAAATTGCACCAATATTCTTCTCAAAGCTAGAACAAACTCTCCTCAAATTCGCATGGAACCACAAAAGACCCCAAATAGCCAAGGTCATATTGAAGAAAACCAAAACGGGAGGCATCACAATCCCAGACTTTAGCCTCTACTACAAAGCTGTCATCATCAACACAGTATGGTATTGGCACAAAAACAGACACATAGACCAATGGAATAGAATAGAGAACCCAGAACTGGGCCCACAAATGTACAGCCAATTAATTTTTGACAAAGCAGGAAAGAGTATGCGATGGAAAAAAGACTGCCTCTTTAGCAGGTGGTGCTGGGAGAACTGGACAGCAACATGCACAAGAATGAAACTAGACCACTTTCTTACACCACACACAAAAACAATCTCAAAATGGATGAAGGACCTGAATGTGAGACAGGAAACCATCACAACCCTCGAGGAGAAAGTAGGGAAAAACCTCCTAGACCTCCACCGCAGCAATCTCCTACTCGACACATCTTCAAAGGCAAGGGAAATGAAAGCAAAACTGAACTCTTGGGCCCTCATTAAGATAAAATGCTTCTGCACTGCAAAGGAAACAATCAAGAAAACTAATAGGCAACCGACAGAATGGG
>NC_043705.1:62337975-62385411 GCF_006229205.1 Suricata suricatta | reverse complement strand
GTAAACTGGTGCAGCCACTCTGGAAAACAGTGTGGAGGTTCCTCAAAAAACTATCCATAGAACTCCCTTATGACCCAGCAATAACACTGCTAGGGATTTACCCAAGAGATACAGAAGTGCTGATGCATAGGAGCACATGTAACCCAATGTTCACTGGGGCACTGTCAACAATAGCTAAAACATGGAAAGAGTCTAAATGTCCATCACCTGATGAGTGGATCACGAAGATGTGGTATATATATATATATACAATGAAGTATTACATGGCAACGAGAAAAAATGAAATATGGCCATTTGTAGGAAAATGGATGGACCTCGAGGGTGTCATGCTAAGCGAAATAAGTCAGGCAGAGAAGGACAGATACCATATGTTTGCACTCATAGGTCTAGCAGGAGAACAGGAGAAACCTAATGGAGGACCAGGGGGAGGGGAAGAGGGAAAGAGAGTTGGGGAGAGAGAGGGATACAAAAATTGAGAGACTATTGAATGCTGAAAAGGAATTGAGGGTTGAAGGGGGAGGGGGGAAAAAGGTAGTGGTGATGGAGGAGGGCACTTGTGGGGAAGAGCACTGGGTGTTGTATGGAAACTAAGTTAACAATAAACTACTTAAAAAATAAAATAAAAATCAAGCACGGTAAGTTTGCTGGAATTATAATTCCATGATTATTGTATATAGAGATATATTGACCATAACCTTTATGAAGGTACTTTACAAGGGAGATACAGTTATTTTGTAGATATTTTCATCCCCACAAGGAATTAAAGAATACTACTAGGTCACGTGTGGGGATGAAGAGCCAGTAAATTCTTTTTTTTTTTTATTTTTTATTTATTATTTTTGAGAGACAGAGAGAGACAGCACGAGCAGGGGAAGGTCAGAGAGAGAGGAGAAACAGAATCCGAAGCAGGTTCCAGGCTCTGAGCTAGCTGTCAGCAGGAAGCCTGACGCAGGGCTAAACCCACGAATGGTGAGATCATGACCTGAGCCGAAGCCGGACGCTTAACCATCTGAGCCACCCAGGCGCCCCAGAGCCAGTAAATTCTGAAGGTTAATATGACCTGAATTGTGCCTCTGGTTGGAGTTTGAAGATTTTGATGCCCTGACCTAGGTATCATTGAAGTGATGCCAATGATGAATGCCATGATGACAGTTGAGGGTTAACTAATGGACATATATTGATTTTGTTGATTTTGATCCTTTGCCTTATTTATTCAATTTTAGTTGCTCTCTGTTTAGGCAGCTTTCTGTTTGCCATTTGCTTTTACTATGATTTTTTTCTTTGAGTGATAATAGAAGTCTTCTCAATAATGAACCCTACCTTATTGGGTTGGACACATGGACGCGTTTCTGCCAGCCAGGGGAGACAACAAATGATACATAGTTCTCTAGTCTCTGGCATGATGATGTAGGTAGGAAGGTACACGCTTCACCGAGATTTTCCTTTTGCGTTCTTGTCTCCTTCCTCCTCACTGGTGTCTGTTGACTTTCTGCTCTCTCCCACTACCACAGTCTGGCTTTGACCTTCTCCTTTCTTCTTAGTTATAAATGACTAGCCCCCAGGCAGCCTCATTCAAAAGTATTTATATCTTAATGGGAAGGAGTGCCCTGAAAGAGAAGTATTAATAAACTCTGTGTAGGCTCTGAAACAGACTGCTGAAGAACATTGGGGCACACTTTCTGGACTGAAAACCAATACTACCACTGCTAGCTATGTGATTTTAGGAAAATTATATAACCTTTTGCCTCAGTTTCCTTGTTTAAAATAGTATTTACCTAATGGAGGGACAGAATGAATTGTATAGGTAAAGCTTTCAGCAGAATAACTGACACATTTGACTGGTAACTTTACTACCGTCAGGATTTTAGATATCCATGTGCGACAGGAAGGTGTGAGAACCTTGGGGGCTCCAAGTATTCATGACATTATACTGCTAATATGTCACCTGCGCTATATGGGAATAAGGCCTCCTACAATGGTGATCTGGGGTGAGTTCATTATCATTTCTCTTTCTGGATTTGAAGTATTTGAAAGACATTCTGACCAGAAAACTTCCCTCAAAACACTTCCCTAGGGGCACCTGGGTGGCTCAGTGGGTTAAGCGTCTGACTTCGGCTCAGGTCATGATCTCACGGTTCGTGGGTTCGAGCTCCACATCAGGCTCCGGGCTGACAGCTCAGAGCCTGGAGCCTGTCATCAGATTCTGTGTCTCCCTCTCTCCCTGACTCTCCCCTGCTCATGCTGTCTCTCTCTCTCTCTCAAATAAATAAAAACAGTAACAAAAATTAAAAAAAAACACTTCCCTAAAAGTTTCAAGTTTTATGCTGAAGCATTTTCTAATATGATGAAATTAATTGTATATTGTGCTTCAAAATATTTTTTTAATAAGCAGTCACAAAGTTTGCTACAGGTAAATGTATATCTATATGCATTTCTGATATTTAAGCATAATGTTACAATTCCTCTAGTACACATATTGGTGATAGTGTAAATTTTTTCTTTATGGGGGAAAAGTGATACTTTATTCTTATTTATAGCTTATTTCTAAGTTTTAAAAACTGAAACTACTTTCACTTGAGATTTACTTGATCTTCCTATAAAATGTATTAAGGCAATCTGAAAGCAATATTAACATGTATTAGTATTTATTTATAGCAATATTAAGGCAATTTTATATCAACTGGCTTATTTCAGGGCTGGTAAATCTGTGACTTTTTAAAAATTTCAGTGCAGTTAACACACAGTATTATGTTAGTTTCCAGTGTGCTATAAAGTGGTTCAGCAATTGCGTATGTTTCTCAGTGCCATCAAGACTTCATACTCCCCTTCAGTCGGTTCACCCATCCCCCCACCCAATTCCCTTCTGCTGGGCATCTGCTTGTTCTCTGTAGTTAAGAGTCTGGTTTTTGGTTTGTCTCTTTTTTAATTCGTTCATTTGTTTTGTTCTTAAATTCCACATATGAGTGAAAAAATCTGTGACTTTTTTGATGTCTTTTCAACAGAAAGAGGACCCGGAAGCAGGATGTGAGTAACATTAGAGCAATAGCATTAACAGAGAATGTGAAATAAAAGAACAACAGAAAGTAAAGGCTTATGTTCATTTATACCCTGGTGACAAACTAAAGCAGAGTCTAGGTTCTAATCTACAGTTAACCCCCTAATCAAGATCAACTACAAAATGTGTGGGCCTATTACCAAATAAAAATATGAAGTGTTTTGTTAAACAACTAAGAATTTCAAGATGACAATATCAGAGCATTAAACCACGCACAGGGAAAGTATCCGTAAAGCTGGCCCTGTCCTTGCATCGTGCCCTGGGAGTCTGGGAGGCTCTGAATTGCTCTTTCTTGCTTCTTCCCTTCAAAGGAGAAAAAAAAATCTTTAAAAATAAATGGTAAATTTTGTGAAATGAATATCTATTTTATGATTCCTGATTGTCAAGTTCTAGGTAGATAACCGAGAGCCTATTCTGTGATTTTAAATAATGTTCTTAATACTAAATGAATAGGATTCATTTACACCTTGGCGGAGTATGACAACACCCCCAAATAACAAGTGTCTACCATTTAAAAGAACTTTGGAAAATCATGAATTTATTATTTCCTGAACTGCATCGTTCATCTCTTTTCATCAGTGAAAGCCTGTAGACCCCTCTTTCATGCAAAACATAAGCACTATGCCTATTACCCTAGATCACAAAAGGGGCATTTTCTGATTGATAACAGGTTTGACAATTCATGTCAGTTTGCTCCAGACCAGGCGGTCAGGTTTGTACATAGAGAAGCGTATGTAAAATGCGGAGTGCAGACTCATTTGGAAATCTCTCAGCACCACTTTTTCTTCCCATGGGAAACACAATTTCTTTCTTTTCTGCCAAGTACAGGATGGATATATATACTACATGTACTTTTTCTGACCAGATAGTCTCCTTTTCATGTAGCAACATATTGAGGTCATGAGCTGTTTGATTAATGCTGGATGAACGCTTTTGAGACTGAAATATATTAAAGACAGCAATCTAGTGTTGCACTTTCATAATTATTGGCGCAAACGAAAGCCTTGGTTCTGTAGCTTCTCATTTCTATTTTCCCCTTTCATCTTGCTTAGGTGATTTCATGTGCAACGTGGGAAAATGAAGAGTTTTTTGTATTTTATACATATTATACTTCTTACTTCATAGTAAGCTCTCTATGTATTGGAGGCTGTGGATTTAAATCCACACATTACCACTGTGACTTTCAAATAATAATCTCAGACAGAGGTTAGATGCCCCACTAAGGCAGCATGTGTTCTGGACACAATGGATGGGTTGGTTCAGTGCCAAGACCTGAGTCATGGCCAAGTGGGCTCCTGTGGATGTGCATTGAAGGCATCCAGACAGGTAGCACAATACTTAGCCCATAGTTGAAATGAGTCATTAAATTATATAAGAATATGATAAATATTGGAAAATTACAATCCTTGGGCACCTGGGTGGCTCAGGTGGTTAAGCATCTGACTTCGGCTCAGGTCATGATCTCATGGTCCATGAGTTCTAGCCCCACATCAGGGTCTGAACTGACTGCTCAGAGCTTCAGATTCTGTGCCTCACTCTCTCTCTGCCTGTTCCCTGCTTGCACTCTGCCTCTCTCTCTCTCAAAAATAAACATTAAATTTTTTTTTAAGTCTGGTAAATATAAATCACTAGGAAGCTGAATATAACTACTACTTTTCAGTTTAGAAAATGATTAGGGAACAAATAATATGTACAAGCATATCCAAATCCATTCTCTCCATTCTGAATGGTTTAGAATACTTGTGTTTTATGATCTAATGCAGAAACAACAGAAACGCTGTACTGAGTAACTTACACTACAGATTCTATTAATTAAATTATCCATTAACATCTGTGTCATTAGAAATTGGAAAATAAAAGTGAAATCAGGAATTTGTATTTGGGACCCACATATAAAATATATTTGGATTTGTATTCCATAGGTAGGAGCAGAAGAGAATGAGGTGTGTACAACATAAATTAAACTGATAGTGCAGTTATTAGGCTAATTTATAGCAAAACAGTTTGTAATAAATAGTAGTTTGAGAAACTGGTTCAGGTACAGAGTTGAAATCTAAAATTAATACCACATTGCATCTGGTTCATGGGGACCACAATAAATGTTTGTCAATTCTGATAGGAGACATGATGCTTACATTCACATTTCAGAGTTAACTGGCAAGCATTCTTCCTCTCTGCCTTATATTTTCACCCCTATACCAATATGTCCCCTTTTCCACTTTAAATTAATCAAATTCCACATTCAATAATTGTGAGTGTGGATTTTGATTCTACCCATTTACAAGGTTGAAGTATAATTGAATTTCTATTCCTATTATTAGCTGACAAAGTGATCTAAGAAGTCAAGCCCTTTAGGAGCTCCAGCTGGAGAAAGGTTTCTGTGACACTGATCAGAGTACATTAC
This sequence comes from Suricata suricatta, assembly GCF_006229205.1. NCBI lineage: Eukaryota > Metazoa > Chordata > Mammalia > Carnivora > Herpestidae > Suricata > Suricata suricatta. The sequence goes on along the minus strand of NC_043705.1, from coordinate 62,379,952 downwards.
TCACCGTTCACATCATTTTCTTACATGATCATATTGCATGAATTTCTAAACTTGTAAGAGGATAAACATTAAACATGAAAAGCAAACATTTGAATATCAATAAAATCTTTGAATCTAACATTTGCTTCTATTTATTATTTTTCACCTGAAGTCAATGCCTCAGCTGATTTGTTACACCATTTCTATTTTTTCTAGAAGCTAACGATTCATATCTTTAAATATTTAGCATTTTTCAGAGTGACTGACATTCACTTATAGAAGAGAAAGAAAGGGTATGGGGCCCCTGGGTGGCTCAGTCGGTTAAGTGTTTGAGTTTGGCTCAAGTCATGATCTCACGGTTTGTGGGTTTAAGCCCCGCATCGGGCTCTGTGCTCACAGTTTGGAGCCTGGAGCCTGCTTTGGATTCTGTGTCTCCCTCTCTCTGCTCCTCCCTCATCTCTCTCTCTCTCAAAAGTACAATAAACATTAAAAATTTTTGTAGAAGAGAAACTAAGGGTAAATATCCAAATATAAGGAATTCCTATAACTCAAGAGCAACAAAAGTGATAATCCAATTTTTAATATGGCTGAAAGACCTGAATAGACTTTTCTTTATGAAGACATACAAATGGCCGACAAGTATGTGAAAAGGTGCTCAGCATCACTAATCATCAGGAAAATGTAAATCAAAACTGCAGGGAGGTATCACCTCATACCTGTTAGGATGGCTATTCTCAAAAACTTACAAGTATCATCAAGACTGTGGGGAAATGGAAACCCTCATACCATTGCTGGGAATGTAAATCGGTGCAGCCACTATGGAAAACAGTATGGTGGCCTCTAAAAAATTCAAAATACGATCTAGCAATACCATTTCTTAGTATATACCCAAAATAATAGAAATCAAGAACTCAAAAGAGATATCTGCACTTGCATGTTCACTGCAGCACTACTTAGAATTATAAAGACTTGGAAACAACCTAAATGTCCATCAACAGATGAATGGATAAAGAAAACGTGGTTTACACATACAGTGGAATATTATTTGTCTTTTAGAAAGGAGGAAATCTAGTCATTTGAGACAACATGGATGAGCCTGGAGGACATTATGCTATGTGAAACAAGCCAGATATAGAAAAACAACTACTTCACAAGACCACTGATCAGAGGAATCTATGTCAAACTTACAGAAGCAGAAAGTAGAATAGTGATTACCAGGGGCTATCCCAGGAGAAGGAATGAAGGGTGGGTTTGTCAAATGGTACAAAGTTTCAGTTTTACAAGATGAGCCGATGGTTGAGAGCTACTGAATAGCACAGTGCCTGAAGTTAATACAATATTGGGTACTTAAACATTTGTTAAGAGGGGAGATCTTATATTAAAATGTTCTTATCACAAAAAGTACTGGGAGGGGGAAACACGTATAGGTGATAAGTTGATCACACTGTTTATGATGACAGTTTTACAGTGTACTCTTATCTTCAAACTCATTAAGTTGTAGACTTAAATAGCTACAGTGTTTTGGATGTCAATCATATTTCAAAATCTTTAAAAAGCCAAAAACTTTCACAAGGATTTAAAAACCAGCCTAGAAGTAAATAATATAACCACATAAAAGTTCTATTTTTGAATACCAGTTAAAGAACTCTGGATTAACTAATACTGTCCAACTCCCCTATAAAACATTTTACTACTCAGGGCAAGCAAAAGGATTGTGGCTTGTCGGCTGCTATTTCCCGCTAGCTCCAATAGAGTTGTGTGCAGGAACATAAGGGGTCACATTTGCTACCTAATTATGTAATTTACTAGCTTAGGAATCAAGACATGTGTACAAAAAATAAAGCTATTATTTTTATATAAATAATTCAACTACTTTGGAAAACAAGCAATAAAATGGACTGAAAAGTTGTTATTGATTTGTGTATTGGAAAAACAACTGCAACGGATGGTGAAAAAAAATCTGGAAATCTAGAGTTAGGCACTTTAAGTGTAACTTTGCACTTCAATTATAACTTTTATTTTTCATTTTAAAGAAATGGGAAAAGAGATGCTGTATTATGGGTATGAAAAATACAAGAAAGATGCAGCAAAATTATAATCAGTAGGCACACACTGTAAGGAAAGGCATGGCCCTAGACCAAAAGATTGGCCAAAAAATGTACATTTACATGTTTTAGCTAAATTTTTAGTACTTGCTAAATAAAAGTGATGGAAAATCTGGACACATTATTTGCTTTACTTAAAATCACTCCTGAGTCCCCTGAACTTTAGGTTCTAGCCCACTGAAGGCACTTCTAGAAGAGACTGCTGGTTGTCCATCTAATATATAACATATCTGTTCCAACTAAAAGAATCCTAATTTTATTCAACATAGCAATGGAACCTAGTATGATTCCCAGAGTCCTTTGCAATTAGTGGTGATCATGTGATGAGTTTTGCCAATTAGATATAAGAGGAAACTACTAAGTTCATTAAAATAGGTTGACTCATGAAGCAAGGTTCTTTTCACCCTTTGTTCTTTCCCTCTAACCTGCCTGAAATGCCAGCCTGACTCTTGGAGTTATGGCAGACCTCATGAGAGCATGAGGATGAGGGTCTTCTATAGGAATGAGGAAAAAGAAAGTTTAAAAAAAAAAGCACAGTTTGTGATGACAGGTGAAGTTACCTCACTTCACTACATTCCTAGTTTGCTTGTCTTTGGACTTCCTTTACATTTGACAGAAAAAACCCTCAAACTTCTGGTTTCAGCCTCTGCTTTTTGTTTAGATTTTAATAAGTAAGATAATTTCTGCTGATGGCTGACTCTTATAATTGATACCCTGATAGAGTGTGTGGGTCAGAGTGCTGGGCAAGACTCTTGGCTCAGTCACCATCTGTATGACCCTGAAAGCTTCCTTAACTCTTTGTGCCTCAGTTTCCCATCTGGAAAATGGAGTTAACAATAATAGTCATTCTTATATAATTTGGGGGTCAAGCAAATGAGATAATCCATGTAAATTATATAACTGTTATCTGTAGTAAATGTTATTTTAACAAGGTCAAAAATGACTTCCTCATTTCTAAATCTAGTAAACTTTCAGTATTTATTTGAAATTTGAAATTTTTTTCACTGAAATACATTTCTTCCTTTTTGGAATTTTCTAGCAACATATAATTCAATTATACTGCATATGATTAATATATCTCTCTTCAGAATGCAAGCAAAATCCCAGGACACAATGAGGTCCATGAACAATGGTTCCAGGGTAGAAAATTTTGTAAAAATATGGTGTAACAGGTAGAATTTCAGAAGTCACAAGAATTTCTTAAGTACAAGCATGTAAAATGTAACTTAAGTTTTTTAAAATTTTATTTCTGGTTCTGAGAATCCATTCTGCTCATGTGGAAAAGTAATCTAGATACACATTTGAAAATTCAGTGAAATTCAGCTGATATCCCCATTACTTATTGCTGAAAAAGTGAAATCTGGGACTATTTTTTCTTTAACCATTCCTTCATTCCTGGGGTTGATTTTGCCTCTGTTGGCAGTGTTTGTTCTGGAAGGCAGTCTTTCACAAAAATTAATACACCATCAGCTAGGAGCGGGTACTCATCAGTCTTGGTTCTGTGCCGGCATCCTTGAGTTACTACTCATTTCACTGTCCCTCAATCATGTTCTTCCTCATGTCATGAAATCAAATAATTCTTCCGTAGGTGGTGCACTCCTCATCTTTTGCCTCAGAAGGATAATTTTTTTTTCCTTCTCAGAGAGATCCCATGACTGATTTCTGTTGTTTCTTAGCCAATTTTTGAATACTTCTCCATGGCCACAGGGCCCTCTTCTGCAAACCCCTGAAATTCCAAGGGGCTCCAAACTCTTCAGGTACTGTTCATTCTCTTACGACACTGCCCTGCTCCTGTGGGAGTTCTCTGACTTTCATGCCACTTGGAACTAATGATACTGCTGAAGCTGTTAACTCTGAATTTCCAGATGAACCTGCGAGGCCCATGCCACCTCCTGTGGGGGAGAGCCACAGCCAGTACTGATGCATACCCCTGCCTGCTCTTACCTCCAGTTTAGCTGGAGGTAGTTTACAGAATAGAGAAACAAATCAAATGCTTAGCTCTGTTTCTCCTCTAATGTTCTTGTTTCTCTCCAGCTCCTGGAATCTTAATCCCAGGAAAAATTGTCCAAGATCTGAAAATATGCAAAGGGATTACTGAATGTCTTGCCCTTTCAGTGAAGCCCAACTTGTGATTGACAGAATTTTTAGGGATGCTGTCCTTGAACTCCTTAATTGTTCTTATATTTTTTCTGTTAAGGTTGTCACCTGTCTCCTTCAGTCATTCTATAGGCTGACCATGTATTCAGTTTTTTCTGATTCTAGCACACTATGGCTGCTAGTCCATTAGTTGGATTTTTGTTTTATTTATTTTTATTTATTTACTTGTTTTGAGATATAGTACACAAGTAAGTGGGGGCAGAGAGAGAGAATCCCGGGAGAGGCAGTGGGAGGGAGGGAGAAAGGAGGAGAGGGGGAGAGAAAGAGAGAGAGAAGAGGGGCTCTTGTTTTAACCAAAGAGGGGCTTGTGTTCATCCAAAGTGGGGCTTAAGCTCACCTGATGTGGGATTCAAACTCACAAAGTGAGATCATGACCTGAGCCAAAGTCAGATGCTTAACAACTAGGCCACCCAGGCACCCTGGATTGTTATTTTTAATTTGTTGGGTCTTTGGCTGTCAGAGTGTAAGTGGTAGGGGTCCTACTGGTGGGAGAAGTCAAGTGACCTTCTGCTATGAGCCAGTGGCATGGGATCTGCCGTAGAATCATCTGTGTTTGCTGATCTCCTCGTACCCTCTTAACATGGGGAGAAGCGGACTCAGTCCCCCCATTGCTGAGTGGACCCACTCATAGATCTTGGTAAGGTAAGCTATTTCGAGGGTCTGTTTCCTTGTGATCCTCACCCTGATGTTTCAAAACTCTTCTTCAGGTGTTCACTGAGTGAACAGGAGGAGGAGACCCTGGGGAACACTACTCCAATTTTCTCCTTAGGGAGTGGCTCCAAGGCGACACCTTGATTTCCTCCCAAAGTTTCAGGAGCCCAAGCAGTTTTTATAATGAGCAGTTTGGAGCTGGTGGTAGAAATAAAAAGGACTTTGTTCAGGTCATCATCTTTCCAGAATCTCCTTGAGAACTCAGGTTTTTATTTTAAAAGCCATGATATTAGATATTTTGTTTTCTAGTTTATTTATTAAAAATTCTTTAACAATGGGTCCACTCTTGTCTAACAGCCCAAATGGGTGGGAGACCACCAGGAAAACAGAAAAAAAGAACACATCGATCAACACTTTATATAACTTACTACTCGGAAAGTGTACCTATTGTGAGAACAAGTGTCTGCATCAGAGGCCAGGTCAGGGTTTGCACAGACGCACCGGGGAGAATGGGAAGATACTGCTTCCTCTGGGGGATGAGAGGTCTGCAGAAGGGTATCTCCAAAGGTAGTTGTTGAATAGGGTTCACCAAGGAAAGGGACAGAATAGGGGGTAAGAATACAGGGTTCCACAAATAGGCTGGGGTGTGAGGAATATTTTAAAACATGAGAAAAGGAAACATACAGTCTTAAAGTCAAGTACCAATTCAAGAGAAGCAGGAAAAATTTTTTCCATTGGATTATTTGGTGAGCTCCATTACTGAGTGGGATGAAATCTGCAGAAATTCTGATGGTTGCCTGCCACTGAAGAACCTAAAGTGTATTTCAGCTCAGCCACAAGCTAACTGGGTGACTTGGGAGTAGATATTTGAAGATTTTTGGATTTAAGTCATTATCATCAAAATGAGGTATTTGATCAGGTTAGCCTTTAAGAGCCTAGCTAAATCCAAATTCAGCAATAATTGTTGACAGATCAGACACTCATATACACATGCTGAGATGTGGGCACACATTTTTCTCTGTCTCCACTTCAACTCAGCTTTCCTGCTGTGATGGCTTAGACTTTAGATGGGAATTGAGGGAAGGAGGTGCCTTTCTGGCCCAATATACTCCAGATACCTGTAACTGTACAACAATGGGACTTTCTAAAACGTTGTTTATTTATACGAAGATTGTGTTTCACACCTGAGAATACCATTATGATGGCTTTAGTGAATGACATAAACACTGCCAGAGTTGACTGGGGCCTAGAGTATAGATGACTTGTTGTAGGTCCAGGCAGAGATGTAAGAAGTCTTGACACCTGGGCCACAGAAGCATGTGTGGTAACAAGATGCTGTTTGAAGTTGATGGCTATCTTCAGTAGGATAACTGCAGTGTAGACCCCCTAGAGTTTCTGAAGCAGGGCCTACTATCTGATCATTGAAATAGTTCCTATTGTATTTACCAGACCGAGCTCCCGACAAGGGGAGACCAATTGGCCCTGTGGCCAGAACTTTCCATCATAAGCTGGTATCTGTCATACCCACTAAATCAGATCATCATAAGATGGAAATGGTATATCTGGGATCAGTCACGAGAAGGGCAAGAGAGCACAGTAAGCTACATGGATGTGTGGCTCAACCTTCCATGACATCCATTGCTGTTCTAGGAGTGCCTCTCCCTCAGATCAGTACTATAGCTTGGTCAGGACAGAGGAGGAAAAAGGTGAGGCTTGGCTCATGGATAGGTTGGCTCACTATATTGTGCAAGTGAGTAATGTATTACCAGTATACTACAAACCACTTGAGGTGACCCAGAAAAACAGTGGGAGAGTGGGAAATCCTCCCAAAAGACAAAGCTGTAGTCCTGAGATTAAAATATATATGGACTCATAGACAATGGAAATGTCTGGGTTGGTTGGTCTGGGGCATGGAAGAAGAATGATTGGTAGAGGTGTGAGCTGGAAGCACACGGATCAACTTAGAAGACTTAAAAGACCTATGACCATAAATGGTGAAGATATTTTTGTATCAAATGCTGGCACTCATTGTCCACCATGGAGAAAGTGCTAAAAAAATTAAGGAGATGAATCAGTTTCTGTGATGGACCAACCATGTGCCAGCACAATGTAATGCATTCACAGCATAACCACCGCAGCAGGGATGGAGCTATGTGTGGGCTCAAGAGCATGGCCTCCCACTTACTAAGACTCATATACCTCTTGCTATTGTTCCGAGTTCAACCTGCTAGTGACAGAAGTCAATGGTGAGTCCCTGGCATGGCACCATCTTTCTAGGAGACCTATCAGCCACTTGGTAGAAATTTCATACACTGGACCCCTTCTATGGGGAGAGAATAATCTTCAGAGAAATAGAACCATATTCTGGTTTATCTTCTCTGTGTGTATGGCTTCAGCCAGCATCATGATCTGAGAGGGAACAGAGGGCTTGATCCAAAACAAAGTATCTCGTATAATATTCAAGAAATGCACTTTACAGACAAGAGGTGTGGTGGTGAGAATTGTGAACATGGAATTGATTAGCTCTGTCATACACCATGCCAAAGAGGAGTTGGTAACATGATAAAGGGGTAGAACTGTCATTAAAAAGTTGGATTGAGATATAACTTATATACCATTAAATTCACTCATTTTAAGTATACCATTCAATTACTTTCTGCATATTTACAGATTTTACAGACACGACTACAATCTAATTTAGAACATTTTTATCACTGCAAAAAGAAACCTCATGTTGGCTTTCATTCACTGCCCATTCCAATCTCTAGAAATGCATTTTGATATGCCTTTGGCATAGTTGGTTCTTCAGCTTAGAAATGATTCCTTGCAAAGTAAGGTGCTACCTCTCTGAGGCAGGATGTATTCTAAATAATGGCCACATGTCCCCCATGGGTAGAATATATGGATCTTGGAACCAGCTGGTAGAAGATGGAGGTTTACACTTTCTCAGTGATCCACTTGGGAAATTTTTGCTTTCTGAGACTGCAGCTCTAGGTCATGGAGTTCTAGAGATTTTGATTTCCAGAGAAGGAATGTTTTTGCCAGGAAACATAGCAAGATCTCAAATGTTAAAATATGGTTGTTACCCAGTCACTTTAGGCTTTTGTTTGTTTGTGTTTGTTTTTGTGCCCCCCCCCCCCGCCCTGTTAGATTAAGAGGGAAGACTGACCTGATGATTAGGAAGAGGTATGGCTATTGTTACACTGGAGTCAGGGAAGATTAAGATTTGGACCCAGATGACTCACTGGGGTGCCTGTTGGTAGTCCTCTGTCAAATTCTGGTATTAAGTGGACATGTTCAACAGCTGTGACCTGAGAAGGTCATGGTTTCCAAAAATCCAGGCCCTCACAGCTGGAAGTCTTAATCATCACACCAGATAAGACCCCTAGACCATACATATTTGCTGAAGACTAATTAACCTAGAATTAATCATACAGGAGAAAAATGATATTCATCCTGAAACTGGTAGCAGACATTTAGTTTGTGCCACTGTCCTTTTTCTTTTTAAGGTTTCCCAGGAAATGAGGCCAGTCAGAATCCTGGAGGAACCATATCTGAAATAGACTTATTATATAAAGCTAGTGGATCCCAAAGGTGCCATGCTGAACTGTGGTGGGTGCTGTAGTTCACCACCCAGAGTACATCCAGAATCACATATTTATCTCCCTACCTGTTGAAAGTGTTCCTGCTGCTGGCTGAGTTGAATCTCTCACCTAAAATTTCCCTCAGTCAAAACAAACTGCCTTGGCCATGGTTCCACACCCTCGCTCAGGGCATCGCTCATCCAATCACTGGTATGTGCATAAATACAAAGGCCTAAACCCTTCTATTAATTGAGGACTTCTCTGAGATGCCGTCTCAGTCCCATAGCTCCCGTGTCAGTGACCAAGACCTCAAACCACAGCATGAGTGCTCCATTTGCCGAAACCCACTTCCCTCGCTGTTCTGTGGGTGCTGCTGCCAGCATCTTCTGTAGAACCTGACCAAGTCAAACATTCTACTTTGACTTTTTAAATGCCAGGGTATTTTTTTTAATTTTTAGAAAATGTTTTATTTATTTTTTAGAGAGAGAGAGAGAGAATGAGAGAGAGAGAGAGAGAGAGAGAGAGAGAGAGAGAGAATGAGCAGGAGAGGGGCAGAGAGAGAGGGAGACAGAATCTGAAACAGGCTCCAGACCCCACACAGGGCTCAAACTCCTGAACTATGAGATCATGACCTGAGTGGAAGTCTTACACTTAATGAACTTAGCCACCCAGGAACCCCATTAAATGCCAGGGTATGTTATTACTGGGTCAACCCCCCCCAAAAAAACCCTAAAGTGAGCAGTTGATAATTTATTATTTTTTATATAGCTTATTAAATTTAACGACAGGAAGCCATCAAAAGAGTTAATTCAGCTCCTCTACTCACTCCCCTATGATTTTGCCTGAACAAGATTCTTTTCATGATTTATTTAAAAAAGTGATTCAACTGTCTAAATCCTAACTTACAAAAAAGCACCTTTTCAAACTGGATGTCTTTTTAATTACTAATCTCATGAATTTTATCTTAATTCATTATGAGAATTGATAGGGAACTTGGTAGAACATGGAATCATGAATCGATTGCAATATTTTATACATTGTTGCAAGTTAAAATCTTTTCCATTGCTGTTAGCTGTATAATTAATTATGTGACCACTTGTTTTTATTTGGTAGGGTTATGGCTTCACTTGTTGTAATGGACAAATCATTGACCCTTCATCAATTAACCATATAAGAAGTTAGCTTTGCACTGTTTTAGAAAAAAACTTATCATAGGTGGCCTGGCTATTATTAATCCATCACATCATATATTTGCACGTGGAAGTCCAATACTTAAAAGTTACTTTCTCTTTATTAAATATACTTAAAAATTTTAAAACTATGGATCTGGCACCTTGATTATTCCATAATTAAGTTACTGGTTATATAATTAAAAAAATAAAGCCCAGGTACCTCTGTGAAACACACACATGTATGCACACACACAAACACCCTCCACCCACATGTTCATATCTGCCATAGGATTCCTTAAATACACCAACATCATAGCCATGGAAAAATGCTTAACAGTATACCTATAATATATAATTAAGACTGTGTGATCTTGGTGCAGAGATAGTCTACACATAGAACAGAATAAAGAGTTTAGAAATAAACCATTACACATACATTTACCTGGTTTATGACAAAAATACCACATGCATGGGAAAGGATGCTTTATCTTTTAAACAAATGGTGCTATGTTTATTAGAAAGCTATACAGAGGAAAAAGTGCCTTGGCCCCTACCTCACCCCATATATGTAAGTCAAGTTTAGGCGAATTGCTTAAATAAATGTGCAAAGTACAAGAGGAATTTTAGAGAGAAACATAGAAGTGCATTCTTGTGACCTAAGAGTAGGCAAGGAAACCTTAAATGGAACATAAAAAGGATTAAGCATGAAAAACATTTGAAAACCTCTATTATATTAAATATGAGAATTTCTAGTCATCTAAAGGTACCATAAATAAAATGTAGAGGAAAGCCATGGACAGGGATAAAATATCCATAAGCCATATGACAGAAGATTGTCAAAAAGAGCCTCTGTAAATCAACAGGAAAAAGACAGATGACACAATAAAAAATGGACAAGATTTCAAGAGACTTTGTGAATTAGGATGTCCCAATGGCCAATAAACTTATAAACAGGTGTTTAAATTCATTAGTTATAAGAGGAAGGTGAATGAATTCCATAGTATGCTATGATAAAGCGTCACAGCTACCAGCATGCCGAAAATCAGAAAGAAGATATGGGGAAACAAGAACACTCATTTATCATCTCTATCTCTATCTATCTACTGCTTGTGAAACATGAATAGGCACAGTTTTCAACCATATGAATATTCTAGCAACAAGTAATTCAACTCCTAGGTTATTTGATAAAAACTGCACATATACTTTTAAAATGCATACTAGAATGTTCATAGCACACTATTCATAATAATAAAAACTGTATGTTACCAAACTGTCAATCAATTATAGAAGAGAGGAGTAGACACACAGAGTGATAACTGAATAGAAATGTGAAGGAGTTATCTACATCTTTAGCAACAGTATAGATAACTTTCATAAACATGATGTTGCTGAAAGAAGCTTGCAAAAGAGTATATTTCCTATGTTTCCATTAATATAAAGTATGAAATCTAGAAAAATTAATTTATTTGTTTAAAAGAGAAGATAGTGACTTGCCTTGATAATATAGTGACTGAAAGGCAGAATGATGAGGGCTGTTGATGAGTGTCTTTTTTGTTTTTTTGTTTTGTTTTTTGTTTTTTTGTCTGAGAACTGGTTATACAGGTTAGTACTCTATGCCAAAGCACTGAGTGATGTGCTTAAGTCCACTCATCTACATGTATGTTTAAATCAACACAAATAAGAAATGACATCTTTCATCTTTTAAAGAAAAATAAACCTAGGTATATTTCAGTGTCCTTTTGACTTTCTAGGTGATATCAAAATTATCTTTTGTCATGATTATCTAAAGTCTTATAACTACATTGTAGAACATGCTTTACCCAATACTACTGGTAGGTATTTCTGGTATTTCACATCCATTATTTTAGGAGAACATGACATCAAAATCTTTGTCATTCTTCTCAATTTTCAACACTATTCTAAGCCAGGGATACGGAGACCTGCATGTCATCAGATTCATCTCTAGAGTCTAACTCACTTCGTCTGGGTTATAGCCTTCAAGTGTCCCTGTTACATCTGAGAAGGGCCAGGAGCATGGAGCCACCGGCTAATGCTGCTAACCATAGCATTAGCATTTATCTGTAGCTGTCTTGACAGTAGAGAGGTTAGCGATTCCAATTTTAAAAGTCATATTGGGCCCTCTGCTCCAGAATTACTACCTGGCCCCCACCATTTTGATTCATTGCATTCTTAGTGTATGTGGGGAAGTCAGGAATCTAAAGTTTTTTTTAACAAGCATCCCAGATAATTTTTATATTGATTAAAATTTGAGAAATATTGTTACTATATCTATACAGTTCTTTCTTTCTAAAGAGGAAAGATAAATTATTATAGCACAAAGTCATGCCATGCTACTGTTCCAAAATACTGTGTCCCACCTTTCTAGCATCTCATTTTTATAAGCTATATATCAGTTGCCAAAATGTAGCAAGTATAAAACAGAGGGTGAAGATTGAAGTAGTTATCTAGGTGTCCCTTAATAGTTTATAATTCATGCAGGTTACTTTTAACCAGCTTACTTTAGGAAAAAGAAAAAAAGGGGGTACTTGGTATGTCTTACCAGAAAATGTAACAAGGTTTTAAAACAGAGATGAAAATGACTGCCGTACATTCCCGCCGCTATTCGATGGAGATTAAGGGCGAGTTACTCTCTATTGCTGTCTGAATGAAAATTCACTTAAACCTTTTTTTTTTTTTTTTTTGTAGGGGCGCCTGGGTGCCTCAGTCAGTTGAGTGTCTGACTTAGGTCATGATCTCCTGGTTTGTGACTGAACCCTACATGTGGCTCTGCACTGGCAGCATGGAGCCTGCTTATGATTCTCTCTCCTTCTCTCTGCCTCTCCCCTCCTTGTGCTCAAGTAAACACTTGGAAAAAAATAACTTTTTGTGGATTAACAATTCATACTAGACAAAAGAATCCAAAGAGAATGCTTTTCCTTGCTCTCTTTTCAATGATATATTTATTAAAAATATTTGCTAATTTTTTCATAGGCACAGTACAATGAAGTAACTTAACTTCTGTATAGATAGATAACTTCCATATTAAAGGACTCCTTGTAGTATTTAATAAATGTTTCCAAAATGTCCTATATACAGCATTCATTGGCAAAATGTCCCGTAATCACTTCTAAAGAAATCAGGATAGAATTTTAGTTTCATTCTGTTGAACCCAAACATTATAGCTAATAAGAGGCTACACTTCTTCAACACAAATGACAAAACTCTGCTCTGATTCCTGATTTCTAGGGCTTATGGCAAGCTATTATCTTTACTAGTGAGTTTCCCCTCCTGTGTGCTTATGTAGTAAAAAGAAAAGCTGATAGAGGCTTAAGAAGAAAGCTGTGGTTAACCGTTGCCCCTAATGAGAAGATAACTGAATCTGAAGAGCATTTGTTAAGTGTCCAGTTTTCTGGGTAAAAACTATTTATGCTGAAAATGATCTTAATGGCTTTGATCTAATGCCAGTTATTAAATCCATAAAACAAGTCACCTTCAAAGTAATTCAGGTTTCAAACTTTATAAAGATTTTTTGGGGCAAGATGTATAAGCTATGTTGTCCAAAGATAACTGGGTATTCTATTTCTATTATGATCATCTTCGCTTAAGTAAGTAATAGCAGCATAGAGAGGTTGCATACATGTTACTTGTGCCACAAATACATACCTCTGAAAATATCTAAGATTGACCAACTTGGAATAGATCTATCGTTGAGGGAATATCTTGAAAATCATGAATACTATCTCCCTTGAATACAGTATAAATAACTGATGACATTCTATTTTATCTCATTCCTGTAGAAGAAGAGAGTTCTCTCTTCCTTTCTCTGCATGATTGAAGAAATTATATGCATAGGGTTTGGGGAGAAAAGTGGGAAAATATTCATGAATGAAATATGATAGTCTAAAGTCCTCAAAGAAGCAGGCTAGAGCTAAAAATCATTGAGTTTATAAGAGGGGAAACTGATTCTAAGCTACATTCAGCAGAAACCAAGACGTAACAGCATGGAATTAAGACTGTTATAAGAATCAATATTCTGGTCTTTTCCCTTTGTGAAACTGTATTTGTCATACCAGATGAAAGACTGGAAATGTGTGCAGAATATATGATACTCTTTTCTTTCTTTTTTTTTTTTTTTTTTTTTACCATGTGCTCTAATTACGGAGACCGATGTATCATCTGACAGATGGTTTAACACACACAATTTAATAACATTTGAGTTATTCTGTATGCTTGTTGGAAGCATGAACACATTTAAATCAAGTTCTAATATACGCTTTGTTGCTGTGTAGTCACTTTCCTTCGTATTAGTTTTATCTAGGTTAACAATGAACAGTGTAGGATCCTTTACACTATCACCATGGGATTAAGAAATAATTCTCCTTTTAAGAAAATAATAAGCCTTTGGGGAACAGATTAGCTTTTTACTTTTTTAAAGTTTATTTATTTATTTATGAGACAGAGCAAGCAAGCATGACTGGGGTTGGGGGCAGAGAGAGGAGGAGAGAGAATTCAAAGCAGTCTCCATGTTGACAGAGTGCAGAACCTGATGAGGGGTTCAAATTCATCAACTGTGAGATCATGAACTGAGCTGAAATCAAGAGTCAGATGCTTAATCAACTGAGCCATGTAGCTGCCCCAACTTTCTACTTTTTAATAAACCAACTTGAGGTATTGGCTAACATTGTCCAAGTCAGGAAGCTGCAACTTCAATTTTTTTAAGAAGGAGGAATTAAAGAAGCTTTTGATAATCTTTGTAAAAACAAGAAAATAAAGAAAAAACAAATAAAAGGAAGCCACCTGAGGGATGATGGGAACATTATAACCACCTTGGGATTCAGAGTCCTCATCAATAAGAAGAGATAGTTAATCTTCAAGGTTACCTCAGCATTTAGAATCTACTCTTAGAAGGCTGTATAGAAATAGGATGTAAGATCTTTTACTTTGGTCTGTGTGCAGGAAAGACATAATAAATAAGTGCAGTTAATTTCGTGGAGGGGTTGTTAAGGGGAATTTTTTTTTTTGCCAAGCCTGCAAGAATCCATTTTTGTCCTTAAGACAGAAGGTGACTGAAGCTCACAAAATCTAACAGAATGACTGTGACTTAGTGATAAAAACCTAAAACCATATTTACCTGATTACAGTCAGTTTTTCATACCAGTGAAAATAAAGAAATTTGTGTATGTTCATTATTAGGGTACTATAAGGGGATTTTAAATGTCATACTGGCGCCATCTATAGATATTTAAGGTGAAGTACACCCACAATGATTTCATTTTCTAATCCATCTCTCCCTTGTATTTAAACCCAGTATTATTCACTTTAATTAATAGGCAGAGATACTAAACCACACTTGAATCTAAGCCACAACTAGCCTTTGTCTAGTTGTGCTAGAAACCATTCAGGCAAACATGATTTTTTTTTTCCAATTTACATTCTGGACACATAATATCTATGCTTTTAGTCTATTTTTTAGAATTTCTGTAACTTCCATAAAATATTAAAGTTCCACTTTTAATGAGTCATTTTTAATTTAAAGAATCATTTTTAATGATGAGTAGCAAATCATTTTAATATTTAGGTCTTCATTTAAAGGTTCACTTTAATGATGAGTTCCACTAAGGATATTTTAGAATTTTCAATGGAGAATATTTTTTCCTTAGCACAGTTCCCCAAAATGTCAATGTTCAAATGCAAGTAACCACATAATCAAAGACATGTCTACATGGATATCACGGAGTCAAAAATAAGAAAATAATCTGTTTAGAAGCGTGACCTTATTGTGGGTAGGAAAAAAAGCATATAGTTGAGCCTTTGTTTTCTGTGGTTGGGTGCTTAGTAATCCAATTTTCTAGTCACAGTAACTGGATTAGTCAGAATGTGTGACAAAGACAGTATATTTGTTGAAAAGTTCTGAAGAAGAGAGGAGGGAGCAAGCACTTTAAATTTAATGAACAAAAAGAAAAATATCTCTGAAATAGTTTTGGTTGGAGGAAGCAGGAATAGACCCCTGCATTTAAATGCAATTTCAGGAATTGTTGGTTAAATCCTGCTCCATGACCAGTGACTATAGCAAATGGAATAATAATGATTTGGTGGAAACTGAACTTGAAGAATCAAACGGCCGACTTTCAGAAACAAAAGCAGTCTCTGAACTCACTCTTTTTGTTATTTACTAACCCTTTCTTTCATTGCTTTACCTGTCTGGAATAGTTACTTCAGAAGAAAAGTAATGAAAAACACACTAGCTGTACAGATAAATATGTTTCTCTGACACTGTTTTAAGTTCTGTTAAATAGTAAACAGGCAAAGATTTGGGGCTTTATTTCCCCTATAGCGATATTTCAGTATTCATCAGTTACATATTTCTGGATATGGCTTAAATATTTTCAGATACTTCCAAATGAACAGGGGAAAATAGAAAAAGGAATTCCACTGATGTCTATAATGATTATATCATATTATACAAACCAAACCATCAGAAGAAGACTGGCAAGTGAGGCATTCTGATAAATTATGTTTTTCTGCTTGACTGAAGACTAGTTTCTAAATCTTTCTTGTTCTAGCTTTCACTAAAAATAAAATTTATTGATTCATTTTCAGTAAATGTTCTATATTAGCTATAGAAGTAGGTGTAGATATTTAGACAAACTATATACTAATGCCCAGATATATTCAATTCATTTCTATTTATTCATAATCCTAAACTCTGAGCTTATTCTGATAGGCTTTGCTTGTCTTTTCTCAAAGTTACGCGTTCACTATAATTGTGGTTAGGATATGAAGTGTCACGGATGCTTTCATTTATAAATAAAAGTAGTTTGCAAAGGTACTATCAATTGTTTTGCATTTATAATGATGCTTTTTAAAATACAGAAGATGTCCAAAGGTATTTCTTTAAATACTGTAAAGGTCCTGTAACTCCATTTGAACTATTTTCAAATAGAGGCATTTAAAAATGTGAAACCAACGTTAGAACTTTAATATATCCTGGAAATTACTATTTATAGGTACAGTCATGGTAAATTTCCACTTAGTTCTGTGGAAACTATTATGGACTCTGAAGTTCAGCTTTCTTTGTACATAAATGTTAGCTCATCACCCACCTCCAGAGCTTCCTGGGTGTAATGTGAAACCGACAGGAAGCAAGCGCAGGTCGCTCCAGGGTGGTAGGTGGCAGGGTTTAATAAGCAAAGGGAACTTATATATGAGGCTGATCTTGGGCCGCGGCAGGATAAATTGACACCCACATCCGCCGGCTACGTCTTAAAAGTTTATGGAAGCCTTATCTGAGCACAGTCACGTGTACTGTGCAGGTGTTCTCAGCACATCACTACCACAGGCTACGTCCTTGGAACAGTATTTGGGAGCAGGAAAGGCAGGTGGAACCCACGTTCTAAGGACAGGGACGGGGTGAGGAGCCTCCTGTTGCCTGATGTAGGTCATCAGTCAACCAGTGGTCACATTTCAATGACATCTCACAACAAGAAAGCTTTCCCATTCTAAGGCTCTTATTAATCTATATTTTATATGGGATCATTTATGTAATATTCTACTTCTTTTGAATGCTTCTGGGAAAAATTTACATATTGCTCATTTAAATACAGCCTCATTATTCTTCAAATGAGAGGAGGAATTCCTCAGGATTCTACTAGAAGCATGATTCTATCTGGGAACCTCCAGGCAGGTTTCTGTGAGGTGGGGAGAAAGACTGGAAGCCAATCTGGCAGCCCCTGAATTTGAAAAGCCATAGAAGCCAACGCTCCTCAGGGCTGACCACTGCTCTCCTTGGAAGGAATGTTACACACATCAGGAAGAAGAACTCTCTTTCCTCTCCCCTGATCTGCTCTTTGTCAACATATATTTTTATCTTTTTTTTTTTCTTTCCATACACTCATTTATTGCCAAATGTCATATTTTTCTGGATATTATGATATTCTGCAACTGGACCTCAAGCACAGATCAACGGCAGTGTCTCAATAACCCCCTAGAATGGGTTTTCTATTAGATCTCCCCCCACTTAGCTCTTTTGTCCATACTTGTGTTGTACCAAGAAAAATGAGTCTGATAATTTAATAAGTAAACATATCATTGGGTCATTCAGTGGACAATTGGATTCTAACTTTTATAAGACACAAATGTAAAGCATTTTTATTTAAAAAAGGAATTTATATATCACATCACTGTAAGAACTATTAATTTTACTCCATCCCTTCAAACATTCATATATGTCTCCAAATTGGCATTATTATAATTTTCCTTTATAGGCTATTCTTTTATAATCATTTTTCTGAATAATATTTAGAATTAATTAAGAGCTTCTGAATTATGTTTTTTATAATACTAAAAAAGCTGGCATTCACTGAGCACTTATTGCATTCCAGGTGCTAATCTGAATGTATCACACATGTTTTTTTATTACACAAAATAGTTGAGAAGTGGTTAGTACGATGTGATTCACTGATGTCTGGAACAATTAAGTATATCATTCAACATCACACAGCAAGTGGTAGATCGAGGACTTATACACAGATGGTCTGGCCTAAGAACTTATGTCCTTACTTACTATGCTATACTGCTTCTCACAACTAAAAATGATTGCTAAAGAAGTAAGGACTGGATAATTTAAGGGGTTGAAGAATTACAGTCACATAAAGTTTATGTTAGGGATCTAAATCAGTACATTCTTAACTCCTTTACAATTAAGGTACAATTAAGGTGCATTATGGATGTAACTTGGCGTTCCAGAATTTTTAGAATATTCTTACCCTGGGCTTCAGGATACAGAAGAAAGGGAGTAAACCAAACTTAGTCTACATAAGACTGAGGATCAAGGAGAGAAGCAAAGAATATTTGTGAAGGACTTTCCAGAACAGCGATTAAAATATGTTTAAGTTCATCAAGCTAAATAAATACACCACATGGTTAATTTTACAAATGAAACTACTGACAGCTGTGAGTGTTAGGTATGAATATAGAAAGGGATTTAAAGAAATAGGAACAATTACCTATTAAAAAATTAACCCTGAAAATTATTTCAAAACACATTTTTGGAAGCTCTCTTTGGCCTTAAAAAGAAGACAGCCTTTTTTCTTTATTTTTTGGAAAATATTTTATTTTTAAGTGATCTTTCCACCTAATGAATTTACAACCCCAAGATCAAGAGTTACAGGCTCTACAGACTACACCAGCAGTCCCAAGAGAACTCATAATTTTTGAAAGGAATTATTCCCCAACACAAAATGTGTGTACTTTCTCTCTAGAAAATACTACCTTAGAACATTCATGTTTCAGATACCTGTTCCCAAATTCCATGTTACATCCTTGAGTCTCTCTGTGTGTCTTAAGTAAAAAAATAGAATTTTAAAAGTTTTGATATTCTGATATACTGTGGAGATAGTGTCTACAATATGTCCTTGATTCAATGCCACCTTGAACTTAGGAAAATTGAAAAAGAGTTTAGGGAGTACATCCTAATATTCTAAAGGCATTTGTTAGGGACGCCTGGGTGGCTTAGTCCGTTGAACGTCTGGCTTCGGCTCAGGTCATGATCTCAGTTTGTGGGTTTGAGCCCTGCGTCAGGCTCTGTGCTGACAGCTAGCTCAGAGCCTGGAGCCTGTTTCAGATTCTGTGTCTCCCTCTCTCTCTGACCCTCCCCTGCTCATGCTGTCTCTCTCTGTCTCTTAAAAATAAATAAAAAACAGAAAAAAAATTAAAAAAATAAAGGCATTTGTTAGAGATTATATACATACATATATATGTGTGTGTATATATCTATATATATCTATATCAAACTCAGAGAAGGCAAGTTATATTAAAAATAAACATATATATATACATATATACAGACTAGAATTATTTGATTAAACGGAAGAATAAAATACTAGCATTTATCAACTAGGCATTTAACGAATAGAAATCAACCTTACTAAGAGTGCATTTTATAAACGAGCCTGAAAACCTTTTCTATAGTCTGCCTCTCCCAAACATTAACCTATAATTAGATGTATTTGAAATTGTATGAAGACCCTAAAATAGTTACTTCAGAGTGACCAGATCTCCAGTCTCCAATAAGAAAGTATGTATTATTTATGATGCAACTTCTGTAAGTGTAATTGTGTATAATCAAAGGCCTCCTATGTGTTGGGCCCTGTAGAGAGTTGGCTAATCAAAAGCTACTTAAAGGCAGGAGCACTTCAAATATTAGTTTAACTTAAAACATATAAATGCGCTTTTATTAGCCAAGATTTAGGTGTAGAATGAATAAGCCATACATACATCTTTAAAAACTTTTAGTTTCAGCGTCTCAGTATCTTTAATACATAGAAAAAATTTACAGAGTCTTATGAAGCAGAGTGCAGAATCATACTATATTTTTATGATTCCCTTGTCTCCCTTAAATTTTTGTAGTATTTTCACTCTCACCTAATTCAATGGCTTTTTTTTTTTTTCTTTTTTGGTCCTAGACTTTATGGAGTCTTTACAAAATATTTAACTTATTTTGCACATGACAACTTTCTTTTCATACTTATATTTTTCATATAAGCCAGAATTCAATTAAATTATATAATTACAGGGGCACCTGGGTGGCTCAGTTGAGCTTCCAACTCTTGATATCTGCTCAGGTTGTGACCTCTCAGTCCTGGAATGGAGCCCCAGGTTGGGCTCCAGGCTGAGCTTGGAGGCTGCATGGGCTTCTCTGTCTGTCTCTGTCTCTCTTTCTCAAAATAAATAAATTTAAAATATATACATAATTACAAAGATGATTCCACTGTAGCATACAGATTTAAGCTAAAATAACATTAGCCTAAAAAAAAGTTTTATTTCTCTCTGACCAAAAAATTTGGTTAGGTATTTTAAAGCTCATAGGGTAGCTCAACAATCAATAGAGACACTAGTCACTCTTGTGGTCCCACCAGAGCTATAAGAAGACTGCTCTCATTCATGCCATTACATTCGCATTACAGCCAATAGCAGAAGGGGAAGGAGAAAGGGAAGTACTGTATATGCTCTATCAGCTTAATAGCATGACCCAGGATTTGCACACATCACATCAGCCTACTTCCTCACATTACCATACTCAGCTGCCAATGAGACTAGGAAATGTAGCTGTCATCTGTGTGACCATGCTCACTAAAAATTTTACTGCTATGTAAGAACTAGAGAATGGAAGAGAAGATATCGAAAGTCATAAAACAAGTCTTTGAAACATTCCAATCTATCTGACCAGTGATTCTTTAGAAACCAAAATACTTTAGTAGGCTTGTTCTGACTCTCCTCTGGTCATGCCCTTCCAAGTGAAATGAAGAGCCCATAGGCCAAGTGGACTTGCCTAACCAGAACCCTCTCCTCCTTCTAAACCTAGCTACCCAGGACTTCAGAATTCTCTCAACCGCCCTGGGCCTGCTTGCAGTGCCTCAAGTAAATTTCTTTCAGAGAATTCCCTTCCCTACATCCACGTAAGGAGTATGAAAGCAGCTTGAGTAAGCAGGCTAGGAATCCCACATGGATTCCCTGTGTGGATAATAGAGCTGGAGGTGGGAAGAGAATGGGAGAAAGTATACGCCAGCTTGCCCAGGACTGAAAATTCCCAATGAAGAAGAGAAAAGAGTTAGAAAAATCTAAAATTGAATCTAGCCTTTCAGCTCATGACATCAGATTTGCCAAAGAAGGATATTTGGTATCAATTATCTATGGTTATCCAACAAACTATGCCAAAACTTTGTGCTTTAAAACACCAACTATTTTGATATAATCCCAATAGTTTATTTTTTGCCATTGCTTCTCTTGCCCTCAGAGACATATTTAGAAAAATGTTGCTATGGTTGATGTCCGACCATTACTACCTGTGTTCTCCTCTAGGATATTTATGCTTTTAGGTCTTTAATCCATTTTGAGTTTATTTTTGTGTATAGTGTAAGAAAGTGTTCCAATTTCATTCTGTTGCACATGGATATCTAGTTTTTCCAACACCTTTTGTTGAAGAGACTTTTTTATTTTGCATATTCTTGCCTTCTTTGCCATGGATTAACCAAAAAAGCATGGGCTTATTTCTGGACTCTGTTCGGTTCCAGTGACCTACATGTCTGTTTTTATGCCAGTACCATTCTGTTTTGACTACTGCAGCTTTGTAGTATATCATTAAATCTGGAATTATATTTCCAGTTTTGTTCTTTCTATCTCCAGTTTTTTCCTACTCAGGTTTTTTTGTAGTTTAGCTTTGGCTATTGGAGTTTTTTTTGTGGTTCCATGGAAATTTTATTATTATTCTGATTTTGTAAAAAATGCTTTTGGCATTTTTATAGGCACTGCACTGAATGTCTATATTGCTTTGGGTAATATGGACATTTTAAAAATATTAATTCTTCTAATCCATCAACATGGAATATCTTTCCATTTGTTTGTGTCATCTTGAATTTCTTTTATCAATGTTTTATATTTTTCAGAGTACAGGTCTTTACCTTGGCTAAGTTTATTCATAGGCATTTTGTTCTTTTTTGAAGCAACTATGAATGGGATTGTTTTCTTAATTTCTCTTCCTTACTCATTTTCAGTATACATAAATGCCACCAATTTATGGACATTAATTTTGTATCCTGTAACTTTACTGAATTTATTTATTACCTCTAACAGGTTTTTTTTTTTTTTTGTGGAGTCTTTAGGGTTTTCCATGCATAGCATCAGGTCATCTGTAATTAGCGACAGTTTAACTTTACCAATATAGATGCCTCCTTTCGTTTTCACATCTGATTACTGTGTCTAGGACTTCCAGTACTATGTTGAATAAAAGTGGTGAGAGTGGACATTCTAGCTTGTTTCTGATCTTACAGGAAAAGTCTAGTTTTTCACCACTGACTATGATGTATGCTCTGGTTTTTTTGTATATGGCCTTTATTATCTTGATGTATGTCCCCTCTAAATCTACTTTTTTAAAATCATGAATTGATGTTGTACTTTGTCAAATGCTTTTTCTGCATTGATTGAAAAGATCATTTGGTTTTTTCCTTTGTTTTGCTAATGTGTTATATTATGTTGATTGATTTCTGAGTATTAAATCATCCTTGCATCTCTGGAATAAATCCCACTTGTTACTAGGGAATGATTCTTTTAATGTACTGTTAAATGAAGTTTGCTAATATTTTGTTGAGAATTTTTGTATTTATGTTCATCAGTAATATTTGGCTGTAGCCTTAGGTTTTTTGTGGTGCTTTTGTCTGGTTTTGGTGTCAGGGTAATCCTAGCCTCACAGGATGTATTTAAAAGCTTACCTTCCTCTTTTAGTTTTTATAATAGCTTGAGGAAAATAATTCTATTAACTATTCTTTAAATGTTCATAGAATTTGACTATGAATCCATCTGGTCATGGTCTTTTAGTTTTTTGATAGTTTTTTGGACTACTGATTCAATTTTATTGCTAGTAATTGGTATGTTAAGATATTCTATTTCTTTTTGGTTCAGTTTTGGAAGAGTAGGTTTCTAGGAAATTATCCATTTCTTCTAGGTTTGTCCAGTGTGTTATATTTTTTTAATAGTCTCTTATATTTCTATGGTGTCAGTTGTTACTTCTCTCTCTCTTTTTTTAAAAAAATTTATTTGGGTCCCTTCTCTTTTTCTCTTGGTTAGTCTGGACAAGGGTTTATTAATTGTGTTTATCTTTTCAAAGACTTATCTCTTTGTTTCATTGATAGTTTCCATTTCCTTTTTTGTAGTCTCTCTCTCATTTATTTCTACTCTTTATTATTTACTTCCTTCTACTCACCTTGGGCTTTGTACTTTTTCTAGTTTGTTTAAGTGTAGGTTAGATTATTTGAGGTTTTTCTTGTTTCTTGAGGCAGGCCTATACTGTTATATATTTCCCTCTTAGAACTGCTTTTGCTGTGTTTGCATTTTCATTTGTTTCCATGTATTTTCTTTTACTTTTTCCTTAATTTCTTCATTGGCCTATCAAAATAAAAAGCTTTTGCACAGCAAAAGAAGCCATCAACAAAACAAAAAGGCAACATACTAAATCAGAGAAGATATTTATAAAAGATAGGTAAGGGGTTAATATCCAAAATATAAAAAGAACTTATATAACTCAACACCAAAAAAACTGATTAAAAAATGGGCAGAGGACCTGATGATACATTTTCCAAATTCCATGGGCCAACAGACCCATAAAAATGTTCAACACCACTCATCATCAAATAAATGCAAATAAAACCAATGAGATATGATCTTACACCTGTCAGAATAACTAAAATGAAAAAAAAAGAAATAACAAATGTTGGTGAGGATGCAGAAAAGGAATTTTCACACACTAAAGGTGGGAATGTAAACTGGTGCAGTCACCATGGAAAACAGAATGGAGGTTCCTCAAATAATTAAAAACAGAAATACAATATGATGCAATAATTCTTCTACTGGACATTTGCTCAAAGACAGTGAAAACACTAATTCAAAAATACATAAGCACCCCCTGTTTTTTGCATCATTATTTGAAATGCAAAGATATGGAAGCAGTCTAAGTATCTGCCTATCGATGAATCCAGATTTTATTGTTTTATTTATAGAACACAAACAAAATAGAATAAGCATAATTCTTAGAGGCCCTAGGAGTATCAGAATGGTAAATGAGAACTGTCTTCAACTTAAAGTCACCAGACACATTAGCTCCTAATAACAGAATTAGCTTGTCATTTGATGCCAGGCATCAACCCCTCTTCAGCTATACAAGTTTTAGATGACATCTTCTTCCATTATGAGGAATGTTATTTCTTCTACATTGAAAATCTCTTATTCATCATAGTCACCTTCATGAAGTATCTTAGTTACATCTTCTGGATAACTTGCAGCAAATTTTACATTAACACTTGCTGTTTCACCTTGCACTTTTATGTCACTGAGACAACTTCCTTCCTTAAACTCCATAAGCCAAATTTCTGCTGTCTTCAAGCTTTTCTTTTGCAGTTTCCTTTCCTCTCTTGGTCTTCAGAGAATTGAAGAGAGTTAGGACCTTGCTCTGGATTACACTTTAGCTTAAGGGAATGTTTTGGATGGTTTGATCTTCTTTCAAGGCCACTAAAACTTTCTCCATATCACCAATAAGGCCATTTTGCTTTCTGATCATTTGTGTGTTTACTGGAGTAGCATTCTTCATTTCCTTTAAGTACTTTTCCTTTGCATTTACAACTTGGCTAACTGTTTGGTGCAAGAGGCCTGGCTTTTGCCTATCTTGGCTTTAAACATGCCTTCCTCACTAAACTTGTGCATTTGTAGCTTTCGATTTAAAGTGAAAGGCATGCAAATCTTCCTTTCACTTGAACACTTAGAGATCACTATAGGGTCATTAGGTGGCTAGTTTCAAGATTGCCATGTTTCAAGGAATAGGGAGGCCCAAGGAGGTGGAGAGAGAAGGGAACAGCAGGTTGACTGACCAGTCAGAATGCACACATTTACCAGTTAGGTCCCTAGTCTTATATAGGTGCAGTTCGTGGTGCCCCAAAGCAATTACAATAGTAATACCAAAGATTACTGATCACCAATCACAGTAACAAATAAAAAAGCTTGAAATATTGCAAGAATGATGAAAATGTAACATAGAGACAGCAAGAGAGCAAATGCTATTGGAAAAATGGCACTGGTAGATTTGTTCCACACAGGAATGCCACAAACCTTCAATTTGGGAAAAATAAAATATCTGTGAACTGTAATACAGTGATGCACAATAAAACAGAGTATGCCTCTAGTTTTAATCACTTAATTGTAGGGGTAGCAAAGTCATATTGCAAAAAAGCATGCCAGATGGGAAAGACTGTCATGGCTATGGGAGAAACAATCTACCATAGACATCTTTAAAATAAAAGATTTTGTTGTTATTCTTTAAATCTGGGTATGATGCCTCCATGTATATTATTAATTTTTCCTTGCAAATATTAGGCTTGTGTCTCTCTTTGTCCATCCAAATATCTACCTATTCTCACACATAGTATTTTTTTCCCTCCACACATAAAACATTTACATACCTAATGTAGACATCCACAAAATTTCATTTAGCCCCTGCATTCGAGCACAAGATCTCTGGGTATGTTCAATTGTTTCCACTGAGTCCAAAGGACTCACTCTGGTCTGGTGATCTATAGACTAAAGTGCAAGTTACATTTCTTCCCTCACACGTATCATATAATGGGGAAGTACAAACAGTATAACCACAAAAGAAACTTCCAGTCAGAAAAGGAAAGAGTGGAAAACATATGGCAGCTGTGAGAACCATCAGGGCAAGATTTCTTGGTTAGTTCGGATAGAATTCCGGGTTTTATTCCCCGAGGGAATAACCCTATCCATGTTTCTCCATGGTCCTTCATCTTTTTCCTTATCAACTATTTTTCAAGAGGTGGGCAATGGATAATGTTCCATTGTTGCAAGTCTTAGAGCTCTTAAGGTCTCCTTTTTGATGGGACAGGGTGTTGGGGTTCCAGGTACAAAAAAATCACAAAAAGTTTATTGTGAGAGTATAATGTTGGTGTGCTGTCACTTAATTTCCTTAAAAATCTAATGGTCTCTGGTATTTGCTTCTGGTCATTTCCATGTAAAAGTAACCACAGTTAAATATCCAGACATGGTTTATAAGCCTGGAAAGTCTGGACTTTGATTTACTCGCCTCTGTTCCCCTTCTTCCCTGCTTTAATTTAACAATGGTAAATTTGAGAGTATCTCCCACAAGTTTCAGGTTGGTTGGCAATAATCTTGATGTGATATTTGCTGCTGGAACATTCAGCATGCTTTCAGCACTGGTCATGTGTTTCACAGAAGAAATGAGAGTGTAGGTTAATCTCATGTGTTGGTTAAAAAGTTGGTTTAATAAGATTGGTTAAGACATTTTCTGCTGTAGGATAAACTAAAAATAAACGTGGGATTCAGATACTAACTTCCAAATCTTCCTCATTATTTGGTAAAACCATAATCCCACAGTGGCTAAGAAAATTCTCTCTGTTAAGACTGGCTCCAGATATATTTTTTCTTTCTCAAGCATCTACTATTCTTCTTATTTTTATCTCATTTCACTCTGCATGGAGTGAATCAAAGTTCAGAGTTTAAATGCACAGTTTTTAACAATAGTATCAAAGAGAAATATTTTTACTCTGAATATCTTTCTACACGTGCTTCATAATGGTTGATCTTATGTTGCATTTCTGCTCTATGTTTCTATTGTTCAACTTTTTTTTTGTCTTTCAGGATTTTCCACTCATTTGGTTTTTCTAAATTAGTGTTGTCTCATAGATGCATGATGCAAGCCACATATGTGATTAATAAGTGTTCTAGTATCACTAGGAAACAAAAATAGGTGAAATTAACCTTAATAATATATTTTACTTAACTCAACATAAAAATTATTTCAAAAGATAATCAGTATAAAAATTATTGAGATATTTTATATTCTTTGTTTTATACTAAAATCTTCCAAAATTTGGTGTTTTTACTTAAAAACATACATTTGGGGGATTATCTTAGTGAAGTGAGACCTGTGTCAGATTTCTGACCTACAAAATTGTAAGCTAAGAAATTTGTGTTGGGACACCTGGGTGGCTCAGCTGACTTCAGCTCAGGTCATGAACTCATGGTCTATGGGTCTGAGCCCTGCTTTGGATTCTGTGGTGACAGGTCAGACCCTGGAGCCTGTTTCAGATTCTGTGTCTCCCTCTCTCTCTCTGTTCCTCCTCTGCTTGTGCTCTCTCTCTCTTTCAAAAATAAACAAACATTTAAAGTTATTTTTTTAATATACATTTAGATTAGCCATATTTTGGGTGCTCAGTAGATGTAGCTCTAAAGATTTGTAATAACTTGGGATGTAAGTAGGGCATAGTAGTTATTACCTACCACATAAATGTATTTTTCTAGACATTGAGAGGTATAACAGTTGTATTTCTTCAAGAAAACTGTGTTCTAGTGAATTAAATAAGGTATATACACTGCAGCTGTAGTGTTTCCCAAATAATAACACAATAATAAAAAATAAAGTTCTAAAAAACATAAATTTGAGTCATTCATGTTGGAGATAACTACATCCCTTTCTATTTTCTTCTTCTCTAAGCAGAGGGACAGCGAAGGGCTTATTTCATTTGGTGGAATACATTCAGAGAAGAATCTTGTAAGACTTTATATGCGTCTTATAACTATCACCTTCCATCTTTTGCAAATAAAGAGCTTTAATAAGCCTGAGAGGGTCTTCGATGTGAAATTGGCTTGGGAAGGACTAAACGTTCATTAGATTATTCCTGAAAAAAAGTTTCTCATATATAACAAACTGATGTTGTTAAATATCGCCCTTGGGGCACCTGGGTGGTTCAGTCAATTAAGCACCTGACTTCGGTTCAGGTCAGGATCTCATGGTTAGTGGGTTCAAGCCATGCATCAGGCTCTGTGCTGGAGCCTGCTTTGGATTCTGTGTCTCCCTCTCTTTGCTCCTCCCCCACTTGCATTCTGTCTCTCTCTCTCTCAAAAATAATAAAAACCATTTAAAATTAAAAAAAAAATCACCGTTGGTTTACTATCCCCAAGTAAGCACTTAAGTCTCTGACGATATACCCCAAAAACCAATATTCCAAGATCTTACTTCACAAAGTATATTTTTTATCATTAAGATCTATAGATTGGGGTAAGCAAATCTCAACCATTTGGGATTCATCCAGGCTTCCTGGGCCATCTTGTATTCTTAATATTTAAATGAAATAGTTCAAACCTCTTTCTAGAAAATAAATGTAGCTTCCCTCTTCATTTGGGGGCTACGTCTTTTAAAATATTTGCAGAAAATGAGATTTGATTCAAGTTTGCTTCTCTGCTGTCATTTCCAGAAGTCATAATCGTGGCTTCTTGCCCAAACTCAAGCTTCTATTATTTTGTGGCTAGTTCCCACCTACAGTTTTGGAACTGTGCTTCCCTTCCTCCATTCCCCAAAATACCATTAACATTACATGACTGGAATTCTATGTAAAACAAATTTCTGCTTTAGACTTGGGAGAAAAGTGAAGATAATTTCCATAAAGAAAAAATGATTCTACTGTTGAATACTTTCCCACAAGTCATGTCTCTGAGAATCCTGTCTATACCAGTATTTTCCAACAAAACTTTCTGCCCTGTCTAATCCAGTAGTCACTAGCCATGTGTGGCTCATGAGTATATGAAATGTGGCTGGTGTGACTGAGGAATTGAATTTTTACTATTACTCAAATTTAGATAGTCATATGTGGTTAGTGGCTACTATGTTGGACAGTGCACTCTAGAAACTTAATTCTACTTCTTTTTCCAAGCTTTCATTACCATTTATGTTAGTAGATAACTACCTTATTAGATAACTACAAAATTTCTGTAACTTTATTTCACAGAAAGAGATTTCACTTATTTTTTTCTCTAAATCTTGTCTATCCAGATTATTATGTGCACTACCATGTACAATAAAAACTGTACAATGTGACTCATCAAAATATTTTTCTAGATCGAAAGAAACATTTACTTTTTTCAATGTCTACACCTAGGCAGACTTAAAGAGTTGCAAATAATGTTATATTTTCAAAATTAATATTTTCATCAGGTTACACTTTTCTTTCTTCCCTTCCTTCCTTCTTTTCTCTTTCTTTCCCTCTCTCTGTCCCTTTCTTTCTTTCTTTTTTGTTTCTTTCTTTCAAGTTTATTTATTTTGAGAGAGAGAGCTTGCATGTGCACAAGATGGGAAGGGCAGAGAGAGAGAGAATCCCAAGCAGGCTTTGAACTGTCAGCACAGAGCGTGATGTGAGGTTCAAACTCACAAACCATGAGGTCATAACCTGAGCTAAAATCAAGAGTCAGACACTTAATCGACTGAGCCATCCAGGCACTTCTAGATTATACCTTTTCTTTAGCAAAATCTTTTTAATACCTGGAAAGAAAGTTTGCCCATGAACTCTGTCCATAAGTAATGTCCTAGAAAAGATAAAAACATGCTGTCTAGTGTCCTATAGAAACTTCGCAGGCTACTTAATCTGTATGAGTTGTAGCCCAAGAATGAGAAATTATTACAGACATACGTCTTCCAAAGCAGAAGAAATTTCATAAAATCTTTTGTGTAAGATTTTACACAAAAGAGAATGAAATGAATGGTTGTCTCTAGAGCGTAAGGGAATGGGTGTGACCAGAATGTCAAGTTGATTCCCTATCCTGAGGTGTCCATTTCTGATTTGTAGCCTTGCAAAGTCAGTGCCTATTCCTAAGTTTTCATTTTTGAGAATAGGAGACTGTTGTAATTAAAATAATCTCCTTTCCCATCTCTGCTCCCCACAATGGGATCCAGAGAATGGTTAAATTGCATGTTCTATCAAATTCCTTTTTGGGTCATGCTCTTCCTCCTAGGGATTTCCCTCATTCCTACACCTGTACATAAAAGGGAAGAGAGTCATAGTAAACTAACCTATGTGCTCATGGGATTTAGAAAGTTTCACTCCTCCAAAAATTCTGCCTCCTCCCTTTCCTGACACTTCACTTGTTGCCAGAAGCTTCCCAGATAAACCTTAGCTTACACATCATCAAACTTTGCCTCTTGGTGTGCTTACTGCTTGTTAAATGCCCATCCTTCCCCCAGTACCAATAAGAGGTGACACTTCCATTTCATGGAGTCTTAAGTCTCAACCTTAGGAATCACCACCACCCTGAGTTTTGCAGTGTCACTATAATGACTGGTGGCCATCCCAGTCAGTTATTAGACAATAATGAGAAGTCCTTTGGTCTCATTGTTCTCTACAATTGTATGCTTTCCCTTGATTTGTTTCATATAGACTGCAGGTTTTTAACAGACCGGGTCAAATGTATCCTATTTCTGTTTATCTGTCCCAAACTGGCAGCCAAATAGTGGTGTTTATTGTCATCTACCCATAGTCCTCTAACTGGAAGGGGAAAAAAAATCACCTTCTCCTATTCTGTGGAATCTTGAAAAATGAAATCTGAAGACCATATTTTTGATGGCAACAACTTGTATTGCTTGTGTCTGATCTGGTGCTTCTAGTGCTAGCTTTGGTTTCCATTGTCACTTAGTTTCCTTCCTCCTGGAGAACTATCCTTATTAGTTGAGAGAAATATCCTATTTATTTTACTATTTGTATTACAATAAAATTTTACTATAAATAGATCCAGCACTTTTTTCCAATTAAATCCAGTTTACCATGGTTCTAACAAGTGCTTCTCTTTGAAATAACTTTCCTAACTTCATTTGATTAATGGATGTATTTATGCCGTAAATATTTATTGAGTATACACTACCTGAGGATGTAGTTTTAGATGGTAGGTATACAGCAGTGAGCAAACTTGCACAGATCCCCATTCTCATGGGGTTCACATTCTATGATGAAAATAGAAAGTACAGAGATGCTTGTTAATTCTGTAAAGAACTTTTCCTTTCTGAAAAGGAAAGCATGAGAATGGGAGGGTATGTGTGCCAGTCTAATATCATGTTGAAGGAATCTGCCTTGATGACCATTCTGTGACCTGAAATCTCCTTGAGCACAGCTCCTCCTCCTCTGTCCCAACATTTTTTCCTTTTTGTTTAACCATAACATTAAGTATATCCTTAGGGCGTAGACTCCTGAATCTGCCCTGGAGATTCAACTATGATACAAACCTATCCTTAAACATTTTTCTCTTGGGTAGTCCCTCTGCCCCTATCCCCCAGCCTCAGGGCTATAAAAGCAGGTCTTAAGGGACCTGGGGTTGCAGAGACCTACTTGTTTTGCATCTGCCCAAGACATACTTTGGTCTTTTTTTGGTCAAGCTATACTTGTCAGCATTTTTCTTTGGTCTTATGGCTCCTCGAGTTTTTGGAGGTTGTTCTGAATATACCTCCCTTTCATGGAACAGAAGGAAGCAAATTGAAGTACTGGTGGGGGTAGTTACTATGTTAGGTAAAATGGACAAGGAACAACTCACTAGTAAGTTAACATCTGACTTAAAGGAGGTGAAGGAGTATGCCAGGTAGAGATGTAGAAGACTGTGGAAGAAACAAGGGAATGCAAGTACAAGGTCTTGACATCCATATGTACAATAAATAGCAAGGTGGTACGGGTAGCCAAAGTCAACTTAGAAAAGGAGAGCTATAAGGAGCTGAAGCTGTTGAGAGGGAGGAGCATTTAACTACAGGGGGTCTTACAGGTATATATACTTTGGTCTTTACTCTGAGTGAGATACCATTGGTGGGTTTTGGGCAGAAAAGCAATTTGTACAAATAGAGATTTCTTTCCTTTCTTCTTTGTGATGCATATTTAAAAATGACATGTCAGGCTAGTGACTATTCCACAAATTTGTCGAGACCTGTTCTGATATTGTACACATGTCTGGGCAGATACAAGAACAAACAGCCATATCATGAAGGATAGACCATTGGAATTTCCTTTTTTATACGCATAAGTAATTAAAAGAGTAAAGTTTGGGATATAACTTTCAATACTTCAAATGAATCACCAAATTCCAGGCATGGAAATCTCAAATGGTAAAATAATCACTGAAGAAAGATCTTACAAGTCAATATAAATGGGACAGAAAAGAAGCAGAGATATTTGATTCTGACATGCCAGTTAATGTCCTTGAAGGAAATAATCTAAACAATACTTATATAGGATGATAAGCCTCAGGGTAAAAATCCACCCGATCTGTAGGAATGATAACTGTGCTTTCAACCACTTCTTCAAATATGAGTATTAATGGTATAATTAACTCAAACAAATTTAGCTATAATTTGGCCTTACAGACTGTGGCTATTACCACCCCCTCCACCGCAATCTTCACACATCTGCGGGTCATCATTATGATTGTCCTCTTCCAGGAATATTCAGCAATTTCTAAGAGGACAGACATCTGGAAATAAACCTATGCTAGCTTGAATATGGCCTTTCAGTTCTATAAACCATACTCCTTCCAGAAACTATGATTCCAGCCCAATTCCTGTATCCTTTGGAGAAAAACAACATTGACAATATGAATTTCAACGTTCAAATAAAACACTAAATTCATTATGGTAAACAGGACTACTTTTTAAGACATATTTATCCCATGTAGCAATATTTAATTTTAACACATTGGCAATACAGTAAAGATGTACACTCTCTGTGCTGTTCAGCTTTTTACAAAGAGAACAATGAAGTTTAAAATCTTTTAAAAATGAAATTTATTTATATACAATGTGTGTTTATTGAGTTAATTTTGTCATAATCCTAGCACCCAACGTGAGCTACCATTGAGATTTAGGCATATTTCCTTTCTGTTGAATCTTTTTGTATTTATTTTCTTTTTGACAATGATGGAAACATCGTATTTATAATTTATATATGCACATAACTTTACCTTGCTGTTTTACATAACATGATATGAAATTATTCTGCTGTTGTTTTAGAAACTGATCAAAATATAATTTTAGTGTAACATTTCTTAAATTTTATATGATCATGAACTTCACTGTCTAAAATTCTTTATTAGCTCTCTACCACCCTCAGTATAAAGTCTCAAACTCCTCACTGGGGCATATTAGGCTTGTCATGATTTCCCTTTCTGACTTCCAGGTTTTGTATTTTTCTTTAATTTTTCAGACATACCTTGACAGCCTGACCAGCTGTTCAAGCCTGACCTTTACCTGTAAGCTCCTTCTCCTTATCATCTAAAAGAATCTGTATTCTTTTTTAAGTTCCAATTTTTTTCTAATCTTTGTTCTACAAAATCTATGACCCAAGTTATTTCAGCAGTCTTGTTTCAAGAGCCCACTAAAAATCTCTTTTCTTTGCTCGCTAATCAGATGTCTGGGTCCTCTTTGATTTATGGCCAATTGGTTATAAAGAGTCTGCATTGAAGGTTGGAGAGAGGCTCTTGCTTGTTCTTAAACAATTAAGTAGATATTTACTCACCCACAGATGGAGAGATTGCTATTTACATACTTAGCAACACCCATTGCCTGACATTTGAATACTGCCAATGAACTTATAAACATCTTTTCATGACCATCAAATCTCCATTTGTAACACTGAGATGATATTATGTATGAAAAAAAGTTTGAAGAACTTTCTGAAGTATGATTAGCCCATGAATTCTATGTGTTTTGGGAGATTTTCACTGCAGTTATCTTCAGTTTACACTGAAAAAATAAGTATTTCATAAAATTTTGAACATTTACAATGAGGAAATTACTGTTTTTATGTGCTGAGAATAAGGCAAACTTAAATAACTTTCTTCCTCCTCTAATTGCCTATATTCTAATGGGGAAAAACAGACACATGCATGTGTAACTATACTATAACTTCACTTTAATCTCTTTCAGACTCCCAAATAAGAACTCAGTAAGACTATAACTTGATTTCAATTTTTTATATTTTTAAAGGTCAAATGCCAAAATGTTTTTATTTATTTTGCAATGTAAATGGCTTTAAATTATCAAAATAAATCTTGCTCTGAGGTAGCGAAAGACAGGGTCAGACTGCTGTTTACAAGAATTTTGGGGGCTTTTGTTGTAATCCTACCAAATTTATAGAGTTAAATATAGGTGTGAGCCAAATTTTTTTGAGGTTTGTTTATCTGGGTGACAGAATATGTTAATATTGGGGCTGATTTATAGCCTCCCTTGGTTCTTAATTGCAAACATGTGTGATACACTGGTTTTGTAGAATAGTTTGTAGATTCAGCTTTATAAACAATCTTTCATAGTCTCCAATTTAAAATTACCATGTGGAAACGTCTTCAATTTTGAGAATTAGTGTGCCTCTAAAACTTAGACTTGGATTCAACTTGGAACATAAATCAATGCATTTACATGTCATGTCGTTACAGTCTTCACTGTGGTTATGCTTCCTGGTCAAAGGGATATGGGACAGTTTTATGAACATATCCCCACAGTATACAAAAATATCACATTAAAAATTCCTGATCAAATTCATTAACATTTCGGTTCTCAAAACACATCTCTCCCCAGAGCTCAGTGGGAATTCTCTCCAGCTCCATTATCTACTCCCTCCTCATTACGTGGCTGGGGAAACAAGAGGCCTTCAGTGGTTGGAAAGATGGAACACTTTGGAATGAGAAATGAGGTGAGAAGGCCATTGGCTTATTGGAGAGGGGCGATCATGGAAAAGTTTATATCCTGTCTCCTAACCTCCTTCAGCGTTCCTCTTTGCTCATCTAATAAAGATTCAAACACCTAGAGCAAATACAAGCCCTTTTCAGAATCAAGAAAGAAGTGATGGTGACAGAATGTGATGGCAAAGAGAGGGGGGAAGTAGTATTAAAAACTATGAAATCAAGTAAAAGTATGTTCTGAGATTCTCATAATAAAAGTATTCCTGATATTCGCTGAAAACCAAATAAAGCCAAGGTCTGCTATTCATCCAGACTTTCATGTCTGCTTAGTCTTTTGTGAAATTTTACTCACCCTGAGCTTCTTTCCTCATAAAGAGAACATCCACATCCTCCATTTTGAGGTTCTAAGAGTAAAGTATGATTAAGTATGATTAATTCACATAGACCCAATCAGATCCCTGAACTTCTTTTTTCTGTTCCATTATACTCACACAAGGAAGTACCTGGACCACACTTCAGTCTGTGGTGCCTGTCAGAAGAGCATGGTCATGGGCATGGTTTTGGAGGTAGAAGACCCGCTCCCTACCGGTAATATAACCCATCTTAGGCAACCTTTCATAAGCCTCAGTTTCCTCATTTGTACTACTTCATAAGGTCACTCTGAAAATTAAGTGTGATAATGTGAGGAACAAGCCAAACAGAAAACCTAGCACAAGAAAAAAGCTCAGTGTATGTATTAATATATTGTCTTTCAGGTCCCTTTTCTTCTTTTTTTAATATCTTCTCTTCCATCTTCCTCTTCCTCCGACACCACTACTGATCCTGCTGCCACCAGAGGCTTCATCAGTGGGGAGTCAGGCAGTGGGGTGAGGGAAAGCTGTGCATGGACTATAGCAGGCTCCCAGCAGGGTCAGTGACAGTGAGCGTCATTCACCAGGACTGGAGTTGTCTTGTATGTCCAAATAAAGAGCCATTAGCAAAGGATTGGTAAGTCAACTTGCAGCTATATTTTTCCATTGTCAGTTTTTGATCATCTTCTATTCCAGGGGGATGGTTTACCGGAGTGGTTTCTAGTTACAGATGGGAGAGAACTCTTCAACACATTTCCTTTCATGAAACTGACTATGGGTTGAATTACTCTAAAAGAATGAACTGAGCTTGACAAATATAATATTTTTATCTTAAATATTTCATTAAAATATTTGTATAGGGGAGTTCCCTATTTTCAAGAACTACAGAGACGCTATCCCTTTTATTTCTGTGGCTTGTAATATTTCAGTTCTCAGTTTGAGGTATAATTGACAAAATTATAAGATATTTAAAGGGTACAACATGATTTGATGTATGTTTATGGTCTGAAAGGATTCCTCCCATGAAGTTAATGAACACATACATTACTTCATATACTTACCCTGTGTGTGAGTGAGAGAGAGGGAGAGAGAGCATTTACATTCTATTCTCAGTAAATTTCATTTTTACAATATGGTGTTATCAGCTACAGTCCCCAAGTTATATATTAAATCCTCAGATTTTATTCACTGTAAAGCTGAATCTTGTACCTTTTAACTAGTTTCTCCTTATTTCTATCACCCCTAGCCCCTAGCAACCACTTCTCTATTCTATTTCTATATTTGTT
Organism: Suricata suricatta; assembly: GCF_006229205.1. Lineage (NCBI taxonomy): Eukaryota > Metazoa > Chordata > Mammalia > Carnivora > Herpestidae > Suricata > Suricata suricatta. Next base: position 62,343,618 of record NC_043705.1, on the reverse strand, counting down.
TTTTTTAATTCCACATATAGTAATACAATGCAATATTTGCCTTTCTTAGTTTCACTTAGTGTAATGCCCTCAAGTACCATCCATGTTGTGACAAATGACAGAATTTCCTTCTTTTTTAAGGGTGAAAGATACTCCATTGTATGCATGTGTGTGTGTGTATGTGTGTGTACCAAATTTCCTAATTCATTTATTTGTTGAAAGACATTTACTTTGTTTCCATACATTGGCTATTGTGAATAGTGCCACAGTGAACAGAGGGATACAGATATCTCTTCAAGAAATTGGTGTTGTGGGCGTGCTGGATCATATGGTGGTAGTTCTGCTTCCAATGTCTTGAGGAATCTCTATACTGTAGCTGCACCAACAGTGTGCCCACAGCGCGCCAAGTTCTCATTCCTCAACATCCTCACCAGCAGTTGTTATCTCTTATCTTTTTAAGAGTCATCCTAAAAGTTGTGAGGTGATACCTCACTGTGATTTGCATTTGTATTTCCCTGATGATTAATGATATCACCTTTTTTTTAATGTACCTATTACCATATGTATGTCTTTTTTGGAAAAATGTCTTTTCAGGTCAGTTGCCCATTTTTCCATGGTCTTTTGTTTCATTTTGTTATGTTTTTGCTATTCAGTTGTAGTTCCTGGTATATTATAGTTATTAACCCTGTGAATAGTGATCACTTTTGAGATAAGAAAATAAGGATTTAAAATTAAATTTAGGAAACTTTTAAATATAAATTGAAAGTTTTAAATTTTAAATCAACTTGTGTCACTGACAGCTTAAACTCAAAATTGAATGCTAATTTGACTCAAAGAATAAGATGAATTGTTGAGTCTCTTATTTTATAAGACATTTATCTTTTTACAAACATTGCAATTAGGAAAGGTTTGAGAAAAATATATGTATGAAAAGAAATATTAATCACATATCTTGTACATATTTTGTGCACTTGTTTCTGGTTTTTGCACATATATTTAAAAAAAAAGAAGACTGTATTGACTATATTTTTGTATTCTGCTTTTTTCATTTAATATTAATTGCTGTTGGAAAACATTACTCTTTTTTTTTTAATTTTTTAATGTTTATTTATTTTTGAGAAAGAGAGAATATGAGCGAGAAAGGGGCAGAGAGAGAGAAGGAGACCCAGAATCCGAAGCAGGCTCCAGGCGCTGAGCTGTCAACATAGAGCCTTATGTAAGCTCTAACTCATGAGCCACGAGATCATGACCTGAGCTGAAGTCGGACACTTAACTGACTGAGCCACCCAGATGCCCCTGAAAACATTCTTCTTAATGGTGTTTAATATTATACTGTATGAGAGTTCAATCATTTATCCATTTCTGGAAATGTGAGCATGTATCTCCTAATTGTTATTTGGACATTTACTTTGCTTCCAGTCTTGCATTAATAAAAAGTGATGTTGAAAATTCTTGTACTTAAATATATATTTATCCTTCTATTGAGAGCTTTAATGGAAACAGTGAGGCCAATGATTTCTAAAGTAATTTTGATTGTATTTTTCAATATTAATTGTAGAATTCAAGGAGAAAAGCAAGTGTGTTCTGTAATAAAGACTAAGGGAGATGCTGAAGAAGAGATGGCTAATCCCATAGTTCTAACCTCATCACAACATAATTAAAAACTGCAGCAGAGATTTAGCCGGGGTGGAAAGTTAAATGAAGATAGAGCAAGAAATGACTGTATTATTATTTAAAAGAAGGAAATGACAAGTAAGAATCAGACTATCTTTAAGATTCTAAGTCAGGATTTCAGAGGTAATGATTAAGGATTTTCACAAGAAGATGAGAAACTATTTCAATCATATCGTAAAGAAATGATTAAACATTCAGATACACATAGTTGTAGGAGTGATACTAAATTCTGGTAAAAGCTCAGAAGATTATTAAATTAAAAACCATCATTATGTAGGTGACCATCGGAAGAGTGAGACAAAGACAGATGACTTTAGGCACAACCATAGGGCCCCTACCGTAAGGGAAGTGATGTGCTAGGTGCTCTAGGGAATATGAACATGAACCTCAAGAGTGAATGATGAGGTGATAGTTCAGTGTAAACAGGTTTGCCAGAGAAATTATTATATTTAAACTATACTTTGACATATATTGGTTTTAGTCGTGGTTATAGAGTAAAATATTCTAGGACATAAAATCAAATATTGTCTGTCATCCCTTGTAATGATTAAAGAAAAAGAATAACCATGAGGTGGTGCTATTCAACAAGGAATCAGAAACCCCTGGGTCGGAAGAACTTTAACGTTTCTTTTGGCATGCTAATTCTCTGAAAAAACATACTGAAACTCTTAAATCATGAGGAAACAAACACTAGGCATTTAAAGGACAAATTACTAACTGCTCCCTCTACCTCATTTCCTAAGGCCATTTTATTTTTGAAACATATTGCAAATAAGTGGATTTGTGGTTTTCTAGAATTGGGAACAATAGCAAACCTTGAAGAGCCTCAGTCAGAAGGCTTGGATAAGTGCGTGTTGTGTCTCAGTGTGGGCCGGCTGAAAGGCCAGAGCGCTGGCAACTCCAGAACAGAGGCCCTTCTGTTTTCTTCAGTTTAAATGTGTCAGTTTCTCCAAGGGCAAAGCACCTCCAAGTGTTTGGCAGAGGATGGCTTTGAGTGGAGCAATATGAAATATTTTGTGAGACAGACATGGGCTGATTTATATTAATGTAAAAGCAAGTGTTTTAAAAATTGTAAAGTGGGGCAGTGACAGTGGGGAAAAAAAAGAGCAGTTCTGCCCTGGCGACTCATACTCCCGGTTATTTTGAGCCATTTGAAAATAAACATTGAACAGCCATATATTCAAACATAGACATTTAATTTTTTTTTAAATAAACCACAGTTGCAAATGGGATTAGTTTTGTATCTTTTCATGAGCGTTCTAAACAGAGTGTGGGCTAAACTAGTGTTTAAATTCTACCCTCTTTCTCCTGGATAAATCTTACATTTTTTGTTTGTTTGTTTGATTCACCCCAAATCCATGTGGTCTCTAGAGTTAAACTTCCTGGTCCTTTAAAAAAAGATACATTTGGAAAAGGGGTCAGATGAGGAAAGATCTACAAAAAATATCTCATCTCAATAAAAAATGCTTATAACACCAGTTGGGATTTTCAAAACATTTAGGAAATACCATAAAAAAAGGAAAGAGGCTAAGAAAACCAGTTGGAAATAAAGATGGCCACAGACAAAAATACTTGGAAATAAGAAAAATGAAAGTAGTTTTGACTTGCTGCATATTTGAGTGAAGAATTCTGTAAAATTCAGTGGCTCTTTTGAATCAAAGACGGATGCTACTATTTGGATATAATGGTGGTGGGGATGAAAGGGGAAACAGGATTTCCTTAGCAGCTAGTACATCTATGTCCTCTCTGTCCTTAGACTTGCAAACCTGTCCCAAATTCTGGGCATGGCCAGTGCTGGTGAGATCTCTGTCTTTCTTACCTAGCTCATATGGGAAGGTACAGGAATGCAAGAGGAGGAACACTGAGGAGAAGGGGCTTGCTCTGAAAACCTGCAAGGCGATCAAGAAAGAGGAAAAATGACAACGATAGGGGGTTAGCGTCAGGGACAGATGTAGACCCTCTATGGCCCCTGATTAGGGACAGAAAGCTGAGAGACAGAATATTTTCTTGGTTCTGTCATCTTTTCAAACACCAAACCTCATCTTGTACTTTCTTTTCACTGCTAAGTAAATGCCAGTGATGCACCAATTTCCTTTTAACATTTCTACCCCCCAAACTCTATAATCTGATTTCTTAATTTAAAACACTGTATGAGGAGGAGGGAGCCCCAGCTCAACGCGGGGCAAGCGCATGGAGCCCGAGAGACAAAGGGCTCATAGTACTGTCGCTGGGGCAGAGGTAAGGAATGCTTTGCTGTGCTTGGAGAGAGAAACCAACACCATAGATAACTGCTGGGTAGCCGGAAACTGGATCCCGGGTGGCGCAAGGGAAGGAAAGACTTCCAGCCCTAAGCCATCTCGGCGGGGAATCAGCGGCAGTGGCGGCGGGGCAGCCACTGCGCCAGGGGCACGCACTTTGAACTTGGTTTTGGGAACGGAAGCACGGCACCGCATTTCCACGGCGCATCTTGCCCCCTGTACTAGCTGCGCGAATCCCGAATCCCGGGTGCCCACAGGAAAAAATAGGGCCCACACCTACGGGACCCCCAACAGGCAGTCGGCAGCAGGTGTAGGCCTGGGCATGCGCTTAGGCTGCAGGAGCTCCCAGCTCATTTCCAGCAGCGCACAGCGCCTTGAGCAACAGCTATCCGAAGCCAAGAGAGACTCAGTTTTTCTTTTTTTTTTTTATTTTCTTTCCCCCACGGTGTTCACGATCCTGACTGGGGGTGGGGACTCCGCAGTTGGGTCTGTGAAGGTGTGCACTTCACCTCCCGCTGCTCATTTCGCCTCAGGCAGGGGCAGCTGAAATCCCTGCCTGAGCCAAGACAAACTGATTCCTCCCCCTAAGAAGCCAGCCACCAAAACAAATACATTTCATCTGTGGTAGCACAAACGTGCACGTACTGGAACTTTGAACCGAGGCGTGTCTGGAAAATACAATTTGGCTCAACTGCAGCCCAAGGAGATCAGACTCATTAGAGTGGCCTACAGTGCCTAGTTCAGTGGAGCTTGGCGTGCCGCCATTCTAATCTCCATAGACACCAAGGCAGAGCCTCTGAGAACAGCCTCCAAGACCTACCACATCAAACCACGCCTACCCACAAGGGGGAGCTGCTGCTTTTCTTATCTTTTTTTAATATAAAAATTTTTTTTCTTCACTTTTTTCGTACTTATTTTTTTGTTATTATTACCTGTTTTCCTTTTTCTTTAGTTAACTCTTTTAAACTTTTACTCCTTATTTTCCTTTCTCCTTTCTCCCTTACTTTTTCACCTTCTTGCAACCCAGATATATTCTCCTGTATCTCATCCTTACCTCTCCCCTCAACTGGTCATGCACTTTTAAACTGTCTACTGTCCTTTGTTGTCTCTGACCCCCTGTTATATATTTTTTATTTTTTTCTTCTTTCTCTTTTCTTTTTATTTTCTCTTCTTCTTTTCGTCTCTTTCCTTTCCATTTTCATTCTTTTCTTTCCCCCTTTTAATGTGTTTCTTTGTTTTATTTGTCTATATGTATGTGTGCTTCTGTTCCCTCTGTGGTTGTCTGTTTTCCTTCTTAGGACTACATCAAGAAACAAGCCAAAGTGTGCAAGAAGGCGAGTCCAAATATTGCAGAGTAGGGAAATAAATACTCACAGGCACAACAAGAGAAACCGAGAGACACCATTAAGAGAATATTTCCTGAAATGACAGGCCCCGGACAGTCAATAAGCCTCCTTTAACAGAGAAATATTAATAGGTGCACAGCGCACAACAAGCTTTCTAAAGGTGACACGAGACAGAAAGCTAGCAAAAATGACAAAACGAAGAAACTCTCCCCTGATGAACTTCCAGGAGGAAGTCACAGCCACAGAACCGCTCAAGGCAGATCTAGACAACATATCAGATCAAGAATTTAAAAAGCTTGTCATAAGATTAATCGCTGGAGTTGAGAAAAACATCAAAGAATCAACTGAGACAATTACTAGCCACCTTGAAAATAGATGTGATGAAT
>NC_043705.1:62322951-62337875 GCF_006229205.1 Suricata suricatta | reverse complement strand
AAAAAAAACTGTATGACGTCACCATATTTCTCCAAATTGTCCAGTAGAATGGCATTGTTTTTCCAGTCATTGTATTTTATATAAGATTTAATCTCCCACTGAAACTTGGCTTCCTTTGGCTTCTATAAGAATTTGTCCCTTGTCTCCCCATCTGATCCCTGGGATGTACTTCTCTGTTTCCTCTCTTGCTCCCTGGATATTGACATCCCTCATGTTCACTGCAGCTTTCTTTCCTCCAGTGCTGCACACTGTCAGAGGGTAAGCTTCTTCTGCCTAGCTTCATGCTCTATTTCTTTGCTGATCAATCCCAAATCCATGTTCAGAACCAGCTACTCCCAGAGCTGCATATCCCTATACCTCATTGTCTGAAGAACATCTCCACAAATTGCAGGCACCTCAAACTCAGCAGGTTCCTGAACTGATCTCTGGTGTTTCCTGCTGAATCCTCCTCCTCCTGTTTCTCTCGATAAAGACAGCACTCTCCGTTTCCTAGCAAGAAACCTGGGTTCATCTTTGAGACTCCTCACTCTTCCATCCTCCAACTTATGTTTATCAGAATGTCATTGAAGATTTTTACATGTTTTAATACATTATGTATGTGTTTTGTTTGTTTTATATGTTTAAACACAAATATTTGTGCCTATTCTTCATCTCTTTGTTCATATAGTACTTTGTGTTTTTTCCCCTGAATCATTCCAGTAACTTCATAACTTGATTCTCCTGTAGGTTGTACTTAGTTCTTCACTCAAACTAGTGCCAGATCTAACTTTCCAGAAGACAAATCAGATCCTGCATATTTCCATTCTGATAAACTTTCTTTGGCTTCTCAGCATTCATTGATTAAAATTCATACTTTCTAACATAGAATTCAAAATTATTCTAGTCCTAACATACCTTTTCAGCCTCAGCTCATCCCTCTTACACTTCAATCATGCCTAAAGACTTGTCATCACTACTACACCTTTGTAAATTTTAGTGTCTCTGTCTCAAAGATCCCTTTCCCCATTTTTCCCATTTCCACTCTTTAACAGTGATTCATAGTTTTCTGCCACCTATTATATAATAAGAATGTTTTATTTTTCTAAAATTGTAAGATGATTTCAAATCATTAATTAAATGGTACATTTTGCATCAACTTTTATGAGTAATTAATTTGTGTCAACTAGCATGCTGGGCCATGGGAAGACAAAAATGTATTAATCTTGGCCCTTGAAGGACTTACACTGTGTTAGAAATAAAGACAGAGAAATGTGTTACAATGTAATTGTCTAGTCCTTTTCCCTCATGAATGACTGAAACATTATTTCCTTTCCAATGCCAAACGTGAGTTGTGTGTATACCAAATGGATCTCTCTTCTGTTAGACTTCGGTGACATATCCTCAAACGCAGCCATTTCCTAGTACTCTTTGCTATTTTGCAGCATGACCAGGGCTTGTAGGATTAACTTTTTCTCTCCCTTCTCTAAAGCTGCCTTGCCACCATTTGATTTCCTTGGGCTTTGCCAGTTTTCTATAAGGAAAAGCAAACAGGCACTTTCATTAGATGAATTTTATTACTGTATGATCATAACTAGAAAGCAGCACAGAAAGGAAATAATGCACAGGGAATTTGCCAAATTTAAGAGGATCTTCCAGAATTAATTTAGTGTGTTCTAGAATACTATTGGTGAAGTACCTGGGTGCCTCTGGTTTTCTGCATTGAACTTTTGCTCCAGAAGGTAGACTTACTCCTGCTTCCTTATTCCATTCTCTGTGGAGATCTCTTTCCCAGAAAGGAGTCTAGGACTGTCTGTCAGAATGGCATAAAGGATTTAGCCATCATCAGCTTAGGTGCCTCCTTAAATTAAGGGGGTAATTTACATCCCTGTTGACCTTCAGGTCCGAGGATATCTAAGTCAACTTGATCCCTGGCTCTCATAAGGAAGGTTGACCTATAGTCTTTGGCCTACAGAAACTTATTTTAGTGGTTCAGTTTACACACTTTCTACTCTCCCTTATAACTCTTATAACTTCTCTTATACCTTCCCTGGAAATGGGCAGCAGCCATTTTAATTTACTGGTATTCTATTTCTTCACATAACCTGAAAGTTTATTAATAAGTGGTTGTGCATTTTAAGTCCAAAGAAGTCTAAGACTCACTGAAGAGTAAACTCTAGGAGGGCAGTAATTTTAATGCACACTTATCTTGTTGACTTGTCATTAATGCCTAGAATACTGCCTGGGAATTGACAAGCAAATATTGTTTAAACAAAATAAAGGCATTATGTTTAGTATACTAATTGTCTCAAACTAATCAAAAAGAATAATGTATTTAATAATTTTTTTTGCTTAAAAATCTCATGAAAAATGATGAGTGCTAATAGAACTCAGACACTTTGGCTTTTTTAGATGGAGCTAAGAAAATTATCTATAAATTTAGCTTTTTTAGTGCAGATGATATGATAAAAACAGTTTCTTCTATATTTTCACTAGTAGTTATCATCATAACAATGATTTAACTTAAGTAATTTAGGTATCAAATTCCACATTCTTCATATTAAATTTTTAAAAACTTTTATAAGAAACCTTACCTAGTGGCCTGGTAGTTAAAGAGAATAGCTTTTAATTAATTTAGATTCAATTAGCATAGTTGTTTTTGAGTACTTAAGAGGTCACAAACACAAAACCAAAACAACATAAATCTAATGTCACCAATTTACTCTTGCTTCTGTCTTCTAGGAAACATACATACTCCCAAATGCTATATGCATAGGAATCAATGCAGTATGGGGTGGGCTCCAGAATGTCACTTTTAATAGGAACCCAGGTACAGGTAGTGAGTGGATTACAATGTGAGTACCTTATCCCCAGGGTCACATTTGTAAATGTAACAATAATATAGTCATTCTCTTTAGAAAGGAGTCTGTAGTTAAATTTCTGAATACTTATTACAGTTTGTTATGCTATGTGATTGGCTATGTTAATACAAGGAATATTCAGTGATTTAGTTAATTCTAGATTAGCGTATGTCACTTAGAGTTTGAGCTCCATATGGACTGTATGGATCCAAATCCTCATATTGTGTTATATGACTTTGTGACTTTAGAGAAGATTGCCTTGTGGTTTTATACATTTCATAGACTTAAAATCACTTTTTGGAATTATATTTCATTATACACACAGATCTGAGTGTGTATACCCTAAGGTTTGCACAGAATAGTTCTAATATAGGCCTAGTAATTCCCTCTGGTCTAGCGTTTGTCATCTGCAAAAGTTTCATAGTTTGGACAATAAGTCATTTGGCTACCTTTAAGTGTGTAAATGTAAAAGTATGTTTTGAGAGCACAGAATTCATAACTAGTCAGTTATATAAAAACAGTTTTATTTTTCTTTTAGATATAAAATTTGGAATTTTTATAGGTATAGTTTATTATGGACTGTGCTAATCTGGCCTCATAAACTCTTATTTCTACCAGTGTTTGAACTAAGCCAAGCTTCTCAAAAGTAACCACCGGAGAAGAGGTCATGTTTGCCGGTTATCCAACTGCGACCTCCTGGAATACAAGATTATTTTATGAGTCAACATTCATGGCATTATTTGCTGTATCAGTAAGATCTGTGGCATCGTTCACCCAGAGATAATTCTGCTCAATATGTTCCAATAACTATATCTGTTGCTTTGAAAAGGTGAGTATCTCTAACCTATCATTCTCCCATTCAATTCCCTAGAAATAAGTTAAATAACTCCATCTCATATATAACTCATCCAATTGTGTCTGCCTTTCTGTAATAAGCCTATATTGGAATACATGACCTGAACCTAATCACAGAGCAGATACTGTGTCCAATAAGTGATTGACTCTCAAATTTATGATGGAGATGAGTGCTGAAAGTTTATTCCAACGTAGCAGAGGAGTTTGAAGAAATAGAACTGCTCCCCTTCTCCCAGGTTTTGGCTAAATTGCATCTATGTCTGTTTTTTGGAAACCAAGTTGAAGTTCTAAATGATGAATGTCTCCTGGAACTGTGGATGTAGTAATAATATCTGTCAGGCAGCAAACACAGATTTTTCTGCTTGACCCAAAAACGTCATGGTGTGTCATGCAACATCAAACAGCTTGACTCTGCAGAGATAGTACACAATATTCTTTTGCCTCCAGTACCTATGTATACAACCTAAAATATTTCCTTCATAGAAAAAAATTGTAGATATTTAGCATATGCTAAACCTATCTATAATTATAACAAGTTGTTCATGGAACTAAGCTATGATTTTAAGATGGGATGTGTAGATATGTATAAACACAAACACATACAAACAGGCCAAAACAAGTTTTGGAAACCCTACAGTTTTCTTTTTTTGAAGCGAATTTGCATCTAGCATCTCAAATCAGTGAACATCAGCCCTTATTTTTAAGGTCTCAAAAAACTTAGGGTTTTGTACAGCATAGGGAACATAGTTAATAATATGTTACAACATTGTATGGTGACAGATGGTAGCTAGATTTATTGTGGTGGTCACTTTGTAACGTACATAAATGTTGACTCACTGTGTTGTATACCTGAAACTAATATAATACTGCATGTCAACTATAGTTAAAAAATTCAGAGTTTTGTTTCTTTCTCACTACTTCCTTCATGGTTGTCATCATGCTTTCTAGACAGCATAAGTTACTTCATGTCTAACTCAAATCTGAAAATGTACCCAAGTTAGAGTTGCCAGGTAAAATATAGGATAATTCATTAAATCTGAGTTTCAGAATAACAACAAATAATTTTTAGTATAAGTATATCCATGAAATATTTAGGGCATATACTAAAAATTATTCAACACTACTTAAATTTGATTGCAGCTAAATAATATTTTTAGTGTATGTAGGTATGCATACACTAAATAGCATATGGGTTATAGTAAAAACATTAGTTGTTTGTCTAAAATTTAAATTTAACTTGGCATTCTGTATTTTTGTTTGCTAAATCTTACAACCATAACCCAAATCTACCTATCAACTGAATTCTTAAGCTCAAAAAGTAAACTACTTATGGTTTAGCACATTTAGCTCTAGTGGATAGAAAATGATATTTAGCTGGTTAAGGCTAAGGTGAAGCAGGACTCTTGACTCCTTCATATGAACAATGTAAAGCCCAGCGTAATGGATTTCTAATACAATAAGGAGGTGTGAGCACTCCTTTAGAACTCTCCAAGATGGGCTCTGACTAGGAATAATATGTTGACTATTATTATCAGCTGGACATCAGGTAGGATGTGAGGAGAACATTTGAAAAGAAATGTGCATAATCTGGTCATTTGAAAGTCATCTGATAATGATATGAGAGCTCTTGGTAGTTAAATGAATATTATGATCGTTTAAATGAATATTATGATCATTAAATGTACTTTTGCCACCTGTTTGAGTGGTTGGAAAGACAATAACAATATAAGCAATGGTATCAGAATTCAGAATACAAACACAAGTTGAAATAGAATGTGTATTAATAATTGAAAATATAGGATGTGGACTAATTCTATTAGAAGAATACAACAATTTCTAAATATGCAGGTAAAAGTGTGTGGACAAATGCATCTAGAGGAGGCCTGGGAACTAGAAGTGCAGTAACCAGTAATGTATATTATTTAAGGAGCAAATGAGAGGCGTGGGGAAAAAAAGAGTGAAACATATATGAAGAGAAATCTTATTTTAATCAGCTCTGGTTGGAGTCAGTGTGGGCCCAAGTGCTGAAAATTGTAAATTAATGAAACTAATGGAAAATTTAATAGACAACAATATAAATGAGATGGAAAACTTCCCATGAAGGAAGCACAAAAAATGGTGATGATTTATTTAGGAGAAAGAAAGGTTGCAATGTGAGTGATTTACCAAAAAAAACTAAGAAAATGAAGATGACCCTCAAATAGCTTTACTCTCTGTAAAGTATCAGGGGAAAGCTCTCTCATACCTTTTCCTGAGGCCATTCACTGCTGGCTTCATAGCAAAGAAGAAGTGGAATTGGTATGCCTTGATGGCCTACGCTTCCTATGAACTACTTGACAGGAAGTAATAGTTACACGACTTTTTTTGGCCGGCTATCTCTATTCACACAGCTGTTCTGCTCTTACTTGTTATACATTTATTTCATTAAAGATGTACTGAATATTATTTTGGCCACTGGAATATACAAATGAGCAAGTCACAGAATCTTTGACCTTTTAGAGGTTATAGCTGGGAGCGTGTGTGTGTGTGTGTGTGTGTGTGTGTGTGTGTGTGTGTCTGTGTATGTGTGTGTATTGGGAAGGTGATTATAAGTAATTTGCTATTTCTGTTCACAATGAGGAAATCTAAATAAAATGTAGGAATGAACATATTTATTAGTACTTGATATGAAAGCATTAATATATATGAAAAATATATAAGCAGAAAGAACAGTATTACATTAGATGATAGCACAGAACCTAAAAGCTTTGTTTTTCCACACAATTTTAGTAACTTACTTATTAGCAGAGAATACTTGCAAATTTTGTATTCTATGCATGTGTATGTTGCATGTGAGTGTGTGTGTGTGTGTGTGAGTGTGTGTGTGTGTATAGTGGGGGATGGTTGATTTACACATTCAGTGCTTAAAAATGAGGAGGAAACTAGAAATGTTCATTTGAAAATCTTTAAGCTTTTGAAGCCAGTCCTGTTTAGGCATGCATACATGCAATGGATCCTTGCATGCTGTGGCTCTAAGACTTATTTGGCACCTTCTACGAATTCCCTATCCACCAGCCTCGTTATTAATTTACTATTTGTTTTCTCTCCTTGCTTCTTTAGTTTGATGCAGTTAACCAGTTTCTTCTGGATCTTTTGAACTTAATCTTCTGGCTGGTAATGTTTGACCCTCATTCTATTAATTGGAAATGCCATTCCTGCTTCAGTCTGGTCCATAGACTATCTCCTTAGAGTCTTGTTCCATATTGACTTGTTCTAACCACATCTACCATGAAGGTCATGAAATGGTGTTTGGTTTGAATCTAGAGTCTAAAATAGAAGTCACTTCCATAAGATCCATAAAGAGACCAACATAAGGCAAAGACAGAGTTTAGTTCCAAATTCTGTGTCCTAGAGAGCAAGGACCACACCACCAGGCTACATTAGGGGATTTTAGTACCCTGCCTCTAGACTTATCCCTTACTGAATACTGTGAGGTTTAGGACAATGCAAAGACAACTAGAACAAGGACAGAATGATAATGAGTTTTTTGTGTTGCCCAAGGTCTTCTCAGACCACGTGTCCAGGTAGAGCCTTCCTTCCTGGGGTTTACTGCCACATTAGTCTCAGAAAAGAAGAAAGAGAAATACAGGCATTTTCAAGAAAAGAGAAGTCCAAGTGGAGGCAGCTTTAGCCCTTACTGGCTCTGTAAGTGTCCCTAAGACTTCACCCATCAATTTCAGTTCCCTTCCGCTTTGAATGTGAAATAAGAGGACAGGTAGGAAAGAATATATAGATGCTCCCTAACAACAAAAGAGAATGGCTTCTGTGTACTTTACAATTCTTATGCCAAATCATCAGATATTTATCTATCATTTTTAGTAGAGAAACTGCTATAAGTCAGGAATTGCTCTAGTCACTCTCATAAAGCCTATAATCTAGGTCCAGGGTCATCTTATATCTGGGTCTTTAGTAATATAGTATGGATGAAGAATACTGAAGGCCTTATAGGCTCTGACCTGATAAACTCAGCTCCAGTACCTGCATCTACACATCATCTCCAACATATAGAAAAGGTATTAGCTAAGCCTTTGCTATGCCTTACTGGTGACATTTTCTCTGTGATTCAGTTCACTTGTCCCGATTTTCAATAGTATATTCCCAATTATTTTTTTCTTGGTGAACTCCTACTCATCATTAAAACCTTTTATAAAGTCTTTCCCTAACACCACCCCCCCCCAACCCCATGGAATATACAAGAAGAACAAAGCCACTTGTTATACCACAGGTCCAAGCTAACAAGGAAAAATAATAAATTAAAAATAAATAAAAAATCTCTAGATATAAAAGAAAAGCTAATTATAAATAACAAGCATTAAACTATTGTATTGCAAGAAAAGCATACTCCTACACAGAATGGGTGTTCATTACTGTCAGAATGGTTATTGAATACAAAAACTATTGAATGAATGACTCTCAAATAGAAAAATTTTTGTGAATGAATAAGTGCAAAAACATGTTAGGTTATCCCATGGCTATCATGCTTCTAGTGTAGTGAAGTAGTGGTAAAATTAAGTCAGCATAGCTCTTTGTAAATGCTGAGTAATTGCATAAAGCATCGACTTAAGGTATTGTTATGCACTGTAGTATATGACCATTTCCAGTCACAGAAATGCTTAAGTCAGGATCCCAATGAAGTACTCAGCAGAATAAGGGCTAATATGAAATGTTTTAATATATTTACAAGGATTATAAAATTAGCTTGAATATTGACCAGAATGTTTCAAAGAAGAGAAATATTCTGCAAATGCCTTTTAAAATACACATCAAGTATATTGAAAATGGAATATAAAGTTTATAACTGGCCTACAAAAACTTAAGGTGATTTGTAACATAGATTAGTTACATGTTATATCAGAATTACTACCCATATAAGTGTTTCAATGCTAAATATAGATCTGAATACTTGTAATAAATATTAAACTTCTTAACTTTCCATTATAGAAAATTTGTTCTGCTTGTATATCAGAGTAGTGACAAGTAGGTAAGTCAATAATGCTTCATACATCTTGGTATCATCACGAGCCCCTTATTTCTCTGGCCAAAACCTGAAATAACTCTTAGGTTCAGGTGAGATGCGTATAGTATGATGTACTGAGTATAAAACATTGGGCAGCCCAACTTCCCCATTTTCCCACTCAATAACCTTGAGAAAATTACTTAACTTCTATGAATCTACATTCCTCCATGTAAAACAGGAACAGTAGCACTTTTGTGGGGAAAAAATTAAATAAAATCACCCATGTAAAGTGTTGAGGCCAGCACCAGTTCATAGAAAGCTTTAGGGAGAGGTGAGCTCTTTGCTTGCTGCTCACACTTAGATTGGAAGCATAAGGAAGGAAGGGGAAGTTGATGAATGTTACATGACTGATGCCTTAATACCTTCATACCTCCTGCCCGTTCTGCATACAGACAGTACAGAGGAAACGTGAAAGGATGAGAAAGACCAGGGCTGGCAAGGGGGAAACAGCATCCTTTATTGTGATTGTTAATGTAAAGAACACTCTAGACCCTCCAGGGAAAACTCCGAGTGTGTCAGAAAGGACAACCTGCATAGACTTCACCTATGGGAAACCCTGCTAAGTATTCAAACAGAACTCTGATTTTGCCTTTCTATCCAATGTCAATAGCTCTAAGGTTTAAACTCATTTGTCTTTAACCTTCTGATTTCTTCTTTTAAATATTTTTTTGAGTTTATGTATTTATTTTCAGAGAGATGAAGGGAGTATGAGACAGGAGGGGCAGAAAGAGAGGGAGAGAGAGAATCCCAAGCAGGCTCTGCAGGGTCAGAGCCCTACCTGGGGCTTGAAGTCATGAACCGTGGGATCATAACCTGAATCAAAATCAAGAGTCAGACACTTAATCAACTGTGCCATTCAGGCACCCTAATCTTCTGATTTCTAAAATCAAGCAGGTGGGGCACCTGGGTGGTTCAGTCAGTGAAGCGTCTGGCTTCAGCTCAGGTCATGATCTCACAGTTTGTGGGTTTGAGCCCCGCTTTGGGCTCTGTGCTGACTGCTAGCTCAGAGCCTGGAGCCTGCTTCGAATTCTGTATCTCCCTCTGTCTCTCTGACCCTTCCCTGCTTGCACTGTCTCTCTATGTCTCTCAAAAATAAATAAAATACGTTAAAAAAATTTTAAATCAAGCAGGTGAACCATAGTCATGAATTTGGATTTTGAGCTCTGAGTATATTTTTGTGTAAGTTGATTAACCTCGCTAAAGCTTTATTTTAAATGTTTATTTATATTTGAGAGAAAGAGAGACAGAGTGCAAGCGGGGAGGGGCAGAGAGAGAGAAGACAGAATCTGAAGCATGCTTCAGGATCCAACCTGTCATCACAGAGTCTGATGAGGGGCTCGAACCCACGAACCATGAGATCATGACCTGAGCCAAAATCAGACACTTAACCAATTGAGCCACACAAGTGCCCTAAACTCACCAAATTTGTTTTAAAATGGTAAACATGGATGACAAAAGACATTATCGCTTTTAAATTCCTTACTTCTCTCATTGGAAGTGGGCACAAGGGGGCAAATGGAGCTCACATTGTCACTTTGACAGTTAGAATCTGAGGTAGATTTTGACATCAGAAAGGGAAAAAGTAAACACACAGTTGTCTTTGCTTTATATAAATCAGTTCATTAATGAAGGCCCATGTTCTGCTGCTAAAAAACTGAAGAGGATTTTTTCTCCTTAAATAAATAATATTTCCTGTACCTCTAGCAAGTGCCTGAGTAGTCATTTTATACAATTCTTTACATTAAAAAATAAATCCTTGTAATGCTTCCAAAACTTAAACCAAGCATCAAAGATTTTGTGTCAGTAGTGAGAGACAGGGCAGAAGTAAGTGAAAATGATACAATTTACTAAGTCTCAATTTTGATCAGAAAAAGAAGCAAGACAGCAAGATGTGTCACTTTATGTAGCCCAATTTAATCACTGTCAAACATATCTTGAGGTCCTGTCAATTTTATAACAAAACCCGCTCTCTCAGTCAATATTTTTTTACTTCAACTTATCAAACATCTTCTGACTTTTATCACTTTATAACATTCTGAAAATTCCCTTTTCTTTTGAACAAGATGTCACTGATGATTTGGTGGCAGAACTCACCCTCTGAGATGGATGTCCCAGTTTGAACTGCCTTTACCTCTGTTCTCCTGTTCTGATTACCTGATGCTCTTTGCAAATACCGATTATAACTGTCATTAGCTTTAGTGACTCACCTTCAGTTTCTAGTGCTTAAGGAATGGATCATTAACTCACTTATAAAATTTCCCAAAAAAGGTTAATTCTACCCACTTGTCCTTCATTTAATTACTAACTTGCAGAATAGAAGAAACAGAAGCTGCACCAAATGACATCTTAGACCAGAAAAAAGAATGAGGTTGCCAGCAGAGCATATTTAAAAGAATGATTAATCTCTCTAAATTTGATAGTCAAAACATTTTGACACTAACTGGCAGTTTTAATGATCACTATAATTTAGCTGATGGGTTCATTAATAAAACTCCAGGACTACTTTATAGCATTTAACACTGAGATCGCTACAGTTAAGGTTACAGACAAAAGGAAGCAATTCCTTTGTACCTGTATAACATGCTCTCAGGTTCTAGTTCAGATAGTATTCATGGCCTGGAAAGGATGTAAAGTCCAATACTCTCAACATATAGCTGGAGAGTCATTTGGGTGGAAGTGTCTGTTTTATCTGGATGTCAGAGAACTGGCAAATGATTTCAAAGCAGATAGTTAATAAAAATAGTAACAACTTTGTAGGAAAAGTTAAAGTCTGGGATTGTGATGCCTCCTGTTTTGGTTTTCTTCTTCAATATTACTTTGGCTATTTGGGGTCTTTCGTGGTTCCAGACAAATTTTAGGACTGTTTGTGTTAGCTTTGAGAAGAATGCTGGTGCAATTTTGATTGGAATTGCATTGAATGTGTAGATTGCTTTGGGTAGTAATGACATTTTAACAATATTTATTCTTCCAATCAATGAGGATGGAATGTTTTTCCATTTCTTTGTGTCTTCTTCAATTTCCTTCATAAGTTTTCTATAGTTTTCAGCATACAGATCTTTTACATATTTGGTGAGGTTTATTCCTAGGTATTTTATGGGTTTTGGTGCAATTGTGAATGGGATCAGTTTCTTGATTTCTCTTTCTGTTGCTTCATTATTGGTGTATAAAAATGTGACTGATTTCTGTACATTGATTTTGTACCCTGTGACTTTGCTAAATTCATGGATTTGTTCTAACAGACTTTTGGTGGAGTCTGTTGGGTTTCCCATGTAGAGTATCATGTTGTCTGTTAAAAGTTAAAGTCTGACCTCATCTTTGCCAATTACGATGGCTTTTATTTTATTTTATTGTCTGGTTGCTGATGCTAGGACTTCCAACACTATGTTAAACAACAGTGGTGAGAGTGGACATCCCTGTCGTGTTCCTGATCTCAAGGGGAAAGCTCTCAGTTTTTGCCCATTGAGGATGATATTAGCTGTGGACTTTTCATAAATGGCTTTTATGATGTTTAAATAATTTCCTTCTATTCCAACTTTCTTGAGGGTTTTTATTAAGAAAGGATACTGTATTTTGTCAAATGCTTTTTCTGCATCTGTTGACAGAACACATAGACTAATGAAATAGAGTAGAGAACTCAGTACTGGACCCACAAATGTATGGCCAACTAATCTTTGACAAAGTAGGAAAGAGTATCCAATGGAAAAAAACAGCCTCTTTAACAGATGGTGCTGGAAGAACTGGGCAGAAACATGCAGAAGAATGAATGCAAACCACTTTCTTATACCATACACACAAAAATAAACTCAAAATGGATGAAGGACTTGAATATGAGACAGGAAACCATCAAAACCCTAGGGGAGAAAGCAGGAAACAATCTCTTTGACCTCAGTCGCAGCAATTTCTTACTCAACACATCTCCAAAAGCAAGGTAATCAAAAGCAAAAATGAACTACTGGGACCTCATCAAGATAAAAAGCTTCTGCATGGCAAAGGAAACAATCAACAAAACTAACAGGCAACCAATGGAATGGGAAAAGATAGTTGCAAATGACATAGAGGATAAAGGGCTAGTATCTAAAATCTATAGGAAACTCACCAATGCCACACCCAAAAAACAAACAATCCAGTGAAGAAATGGACAGATAACATGAATAGACACTTCTCCAAAGACGACATCCAGATGGCCAGCAGACACATGAAACAATGCTCAATGTTACTCATCATTAGGGAAATACAAATCAAAACTAAGCTAAGATACCACCTCATGCTGGTCAGAGTGGCTAAAATAAACAAAAGGATGTGGAGAAATGGGCACCCTCCTACACTGCTGGTGGGAATGCAAACTGGTGCAGCCCCTCTGGAAAACAGTATGGAAGTCCCTCAAAAAATTAACGATAGAACTACTCTATGGCCCAGCAATAGCACTTCTAGGAATTTACCCAAGGCATACAGAAGTGCTGATGCATAGGGGCACATGTACCCCCAATGTTTATAGCAGCACTTTCAACAATAGCCAAATCATGGAAAGAGCCTAAATGTCCATCAACTGATGAATGGATCAAGAAGATATGGTTTATATATATAATGGAATACTACATAGCAACGAGAAAGAATGAAATCTGGCCATTTGTAGCAATGTGGATGAAACTCGAGGGTGTTATGCTAAGTGAAATAAGTCAGGCAGAGAAGGACAGATAACATATGTTTTCACTCATTATGTGGATCAGGAGAAACAACAAAAGACCATGGAGGAGGGGAAGGGGAAAAAATAGTTACAGAGAGGGAGGAAGGCAAACCATAAGAGACTCTTAAATACTAAGAACAAACTAAGGGTTGATGAGGGGTAGGAGAAAAGGGAAAATGGCTGATGGGCATGGAGGAGGGCACTTTTTGGGAGGAGCACTAAACTATATTAAATAATAATAATAATAAACATTTGATGAGTGATCATAGTGTGTCAATGACCTTATAGACTATTTTAGATAACGCCTGAAATACAAAGAGGCAGACCAAATTGTGATCAGTCCATATCCATTTCTCCCCCTTCTACAGCAACATAATATTTCACTGGAAACAGACCAAAACAAAGACTACATTCCATAGTCTTCTGTGACACAGAATCAGGTTATAGAAGTCAAGTAGAAGTATGGTATATCATCTGTGAGTCTTCTTTAGGAAATAATGCTCATATAATCTTTGTCCTATGCTTCCTTTGCCCCTTCTTCTCTTCTGCTACTTGGAATATGCATGTGCTGTTATGGAGCATGAAGTTGAAGCTCCATGTGACAGAGCAACAAGACAAAAGGAGACATATTCTTTGATACTTTGATGTGCCACTCAGCCTGGACTTTTACAAGAGAAAGGGGCAGACTTCAAAAGTATTTATACCACAGCTATTATGATTTCCTGTCACTGGTGAGCAAATCTAATCCTAAACCTATCAAAACAAATAGAGGCCAATTCTAAATCTGTGATTAGTAACTCCTCATTTTACTTGAAACATCATCAGTAAATAAGCAGGTTCTATTTAAAACTTTTAGTCTTCACTTTTGTCAAAATTATTTTACTCAGCACTTCCTCTTCTCTTTCCTGTTCCTCTTTCTCCAACCAAAAAATTAAAAAGAAATTTTCATTCTTTCAAAGTATCCTGTACCATAAAACACCTAAATGCACACACACACTGCAGAGGCATTCTCTTATTCAACCATATTCAATAAATACTTATTTGATATCTACTATTTTTCCACCTCTTTTGCTAACTACTGAGATTACCAAGATAAATGATATTGGAAACTCATAATACGTTCTGACAGATGCTTTAATTTAAGTATGTCATTGGGACCTTAGTATAACAAAGAGGTGACTGACTAACTCTGCCTAGAAGCTTTGGCAGTTTTATGAAGGTGGTATTATTTGAATTAAATTCTAAGTGCTGAGTATAAGGAGGCAGAATATTTTGAGCAAAATAGCCTATGGGTCAAAGTAGTATTATGAAAACCTAAAGGCGTATTTTTGAAAGTGAAGTTTAGCATGTGGAGTAGTGGAAGAAGATGATCCCAGCTGTGTATCATAATAAGGTTCTTAGATGACCTCTTTGGAACACCCTTAGGGACTTTTAGATATGAAAATGGCATGATTATTTTTGCACTTTAGAAATATTATTACAGAATAAGAGA
>NC_043705.1:62320015-62322851 GCF_006229205.1 Suricata suricatta | reverse complement strand
AAAAAATCATAAGACAAAGCAGAAAAAGACAAGTTTTTAAAATTGTATTTTAGGAATACTAACTATAAAAAGTGAAAACATACATTAAAACCAGCAGTGTGTTACCCTAGTTCATTCTAAGCTAAAATATAAAATATAAAAATAATAGTTAAGAAATTTTAGGGTTATAAAGGCTTAAAAATTAAATTGCTAGGTCTAGAATGTAGAATATTTTCATTTAGTTTGTAATTTCTTCTACACGGGTGGTATTCAGATCCAGAGGGTTTTGGAATAAACAAAGCAATGTGCTATTATTAAATAAGGTTAGATTTTTGTTCTATGCAGTTGTATTTCAATTCTGATTAGCTTAAGCACATGGAGACAACAAAACTATGTTCAATTTGACCTTTTATAGTTACTTCATAAAAGTAATAAAATTTCAAAATAAAATTGTTATAGAAAACCTATTCTGTTTCATGTTTATCAGGCATAGGATCTTTTACTGTCCAATCATATCCAGTTATCAGTACGGGGGCTCTCCTTTCTCATCATCACTACCTCTCAATGTTGCAGACCCTTATCTCCCAATTCAGGAGGCCCATGAAGGTCATTACAGATGGGGCCTAGTAAATTCTTGGGTCACTGGTAAAACTATTTAAGCTAGAAGTTCCATGGGCAATGGGTTAGTCATCTGTACCCACCCCACCACCAGAGACATCCTGCTCTGCTCTGCCCAGGAGATGAGTAATTTCTATTTGCTGACTTTCATAAGACTCTCTGCTGCTGGCCACTAACAGTGATGGGCAGTCTCCACATGAGGACACTTCTTCTCTGCACAGGATTATTCATGCCCCAGGTTTACCCTTCTCCTACTCCCTGAATTGTTGTAAGGGCCTGTCCCACCCAGCTCCTCTTTCCCATTTTCCTCTGTCTTCCTCCCTTGCCCAGATAAACTTGTATTCTCTGGTGTGTGTATGTGAGGTGGTCTGTTTTTCCATTATTCTTTTTTTTTTTGCTTTCCCTTTTTTATATTAATAGTTTATTACCAAGTTGGTTTTCCACTATTCTTTATTCTTCTCAACTTTTTTAGTATAAACTCTATGCCATGCTTTCTTCAGGCTTTGCTTCTGCATGGGCTACTTCTTGGCATTTTCATTCTTACTGAAAAAAAATCGTATTTTTCCTCAAGGAAATATGGGTATCTCTGACTCACTGGTCAAGAGATCTCATGCAAGAGTGGGAAAAAACAAACATGAAGATTAGTATTTCAAGAGGACACAGTGAAAACATCAGTGCTGTTGATATTTCATACAAGGCGAGACAATCTAATTTGGGATCTAAGCAGCATATAAATTTAATATAAGAAACGAGCCCTGTGTATAGTCAGTCTCTGTCTCTGTCTCTGTCTCTCTCTCTCTCCACAACACCCATCTGTTTCTATGTGCTGAAAGTCAAAGTCCCTGTTTTCACAATTTCAAACTCTTGAAAGGGAAATCTGGTCTAAATTTTATTTTTAAGCCAGACCATAAAAGTCATATTTGCCAAGAAGTTGTGGACATGTCATCTTGGATCTGATTCCCACACTGCTTCAATTAAGCCATGCAGTGATATGGTATAAAAGGTGACCACAGCAGGAAGGGCTATTGACCTGGTACCACCAACATCTCTGATATAATTCTCTTAGACTTACTGATACCTTTTTATTCCAGCTATTCCTAGACCAACCTAAGATCCTGTATTTCTCCTTGATTATTACCATAGCCTATCAATTAATATATTAATACACAATGTTTCACAGACTAACTAAAAGAAACAAATGTCATAAAATGTTCATTACCTATTAAAGATGTGATATCAAATTCTTAATTTGAATTCCAAGGAGCTTAGGAAGCATGACAACTGCAAGTTTAATTAGCTTAAGTTGACAAATTGCACTTTAAAAATAAAGATTATATACCACCCAAATGAATCCTTTCACATAAGTTTAAAATTTATTAGTGAGGCATTCACAGACTAATTATAAAAGTTGTTAGGTTATGAATATAAAAGGAAGGGAAAATAGTAAATTCATGTATCTTGTCAAAGACATTTTAATTTCTCTTGTGTCCTAGTCTCTGGAGCAAATGAAAAGGCCACAAAACTTCAGGAGAGAGGGAATTTATTAGTGTTATCTATTTTTGTATTCCATGTACCAGAAATTGCCACCTTACCTTCCAAGGTACTTTCCCCTCCAAGTTAGGTAACAGTTTCGTTCCTCCAGAAAAGACTCTGTGGTAACCATGTATTCCTTTATTAAGTTCTGTGTTGAGGGGTGTCTGAATGGCTCAGTTGGTTGAGTTTCTGATTTTGGTTCAGGTCATGATCTCACGGTTCATGGGTTAAAACCCTGAATCGGGCTCTATGCTGACAGCTCAGAGCCTGGAGCTTGCTTTGGATTCTGTGTCTCCCTCTCTCCCCCACCCACTCATGCTGTATTTCCTTCTGTCTTAATAATAAATAAACATTAAAAAAGTTCTGTGTTGATTGGGTATTGATAATGAAATATCAGAAAAAGCCAGGAGGAAAAAAATAGGTAGTGTCTTTTTTCTATTTATTAAAAAGATTATTATTACTTAAATGTTGGACATTTATCTCTAATTATGGATTTTCATGATTAAATATAGCCCGTAGCAAACATTAGTACCAAAAGAAACAGAGAATTCAGATGAAGGGAATGTTAACAGGAACTCATTTAGAGACAGCATAGAAGAACAACAACAAAAAGAATTGAGAGTATGAACATCAAATTTAATATTACTGGGATTCTTGGTTGTTGTTTTGTTTTGTTTTTGAGAAGCCAAAAAGTCTAATGTTACCG
>NC_043705.1:62305535-62319915 GCF_006229205.1 Suricata suricatta | reverse complement strand
GTAGCAAACATTAGTACCAAAAGAAACAGAGAATTCAGATGAAGGGAATGTTAACAGGAACTCATTTAGAGACAGCATAGAAGAACAACAACAAAAAGAATTGAGAGTATGAACATCAAATTTAATATTACTGGGATTCTTGGTTGTTGTTTTGTTTTGTTTTTGAGAAGCCAAAAAGTCTAATGTTACCGAATAAAGAAAGTTCATTCAAGGCTTACACAGACCATAAGAATAGATTATACAGCTGGGAGATCAATAGCTTATTGGAAGGAAGAAAGAATGCAGTTTATATTTTCAATGTAGAAAAAGAAAATCTAATTGCTACAGATGCCTTGTAAAATTCCCCAAAGTCTGGCCGAGTTAATTGTTTAGTGGATTTTTTCTCTTTTCAAGGGATGAAAAATGAGATTCAGTGTGTATACTATTGGTTACAACTAGTATAACAGCTTGAAAAAAATCATAAGACAAAGCAGAAAAAGACAAGTTTTTAAAATTGTATTTTAGGAATACTAACTATAAAAAGTGAAAACATACATTAAAACCAGCAGTGTGTTACCCTAGTTCATTCTAAGCTAAAATATAAAATATAAAAATAATAGTTAAGAAATTTTAGGGTTATAAAAACAAAAACAAGGTATGTTAATAACTCCCATTATCTTGAGAAAAAGAAATTAAGTTTTTTAAAAAGTATTATTTTGTCTTTCAATTTAATTTAGTTTGAATGACATTCCAACAAAAAGTCATGTCCATGGTATTCATTCCATTTTTAGTATGTATTCCTTTTTTTTAATGAAAATGGTGAAATTTAAATCTACTTCTCTCTTACGTGTCTGATATATCTCCATTTCTTTACAGCTTTTTCTTTAATAGTTCAAAGTCATCATTAACTATGACCTCTCTGATAGTGTAATGTTCTATAGCAAGTGCCTCAATATTGGATGGGCAGGAAAGAGGCTGAAAAATCTACTTAACTATAAGAAGAGTAATTTCTTATGGAAAAGGAAGGTTGATTCAAAGAGGGAAACCAAAAGCCTCATATAATCATTTCTTGGGGAGACAAATTATGCCCTGATCAAGTACTGAAAATATACGTCTAGTAGGAATTCAAAATTGCAATAACCAGTGACTACTCTGTGTTTACCATTCAATTTTTTTTTTTTAAATAGGAGGACCTAGTGAAGCTCTCCTGTCTCTGCTTCTGCGTTTTATGTTCGGTGCATGTAACGTGTAAGGGCAGATTCACAGACCTACCCATACCCAAAGATTAAAGGGAGCCATGCCCATGGAAACTAACCTGAGACATCTCATGTGCACTGAACCTCACTGAACAAATGAGAAAATGGAATTCAGGCCTGAACGTCCAATTGAGCATGATGGAGCAAGACATTTACTTTCTGGACCTGTTTCTTCATCAGTAAAATGAGAGGAATTAAAACAAATTATTTCTAGGGTCTTTTCTCATTCTTTTTGTGGTTATATCACCTGCATTTTTCCATTACTTGTATGACTTTACTATTTTGGCTGAATCGAGGGGATTACATCATCTTATTGGATACTGTATACCTGTATTGAGTCTTTGCAGGTAGCAGATTCCCAAGCAACAATATCTTTTCTATATTCTCTAAAATCTCCATAGTGCTTATTTTAGTGCCAAGTATCCATTAGATACTTAATAAATATTAAATGATGAATATGACCATGTTAATCTGTAGTGTCCTAGGCTTATTGCACTATTGCTGCTGCTGTTTCTTTTGCTTATTAAAACCATTAACGTGAGTGTGTGCTCTTTGCTACTATATAACATGACAGGTGACAGAACTTATGGCAGTGACCTAGTTCAGGACTTTAGAAGGAACTAGAAATTGACTTCTAACTTCATGACGGAATTCAAGAATAATTTACACAGTGTGATCTGTCCTTGGGAGATATTTTTCATCAGGTCATTGCTACAAAAGAGGTTGTCTTCCATGGGTTATTTGGGATATATTTTGACAAGGTGATCTTTGTTTCAAAGGGATACTTGAATAACGTGCAAAAAGACTAGTGATTAGCCAAATGAAATATACTTAACAGGCCTAAAAGCTAGCTTTTACAACCGAGGGAGGGTGGTGAATTATTTGGGGTGAGGCTGTACTATGATGCATATTTCAGAACTGTGGTTTTCATCATTAACGGTCCCACTCAATGAGACCAGAAGCTTTCTAAAGTCATTTAAAATAGAAATTTCTTTTTTTTTAAATTTAAATTCAAATTAGTTAACATATAGTTAGTTTTGGCTTCAGGAGTAGAACCCAGTGGTTCATCTCTGACGTGGGACACCCAGTACTTATCCCAAGTGGTCTCCTTCATTCATGCCCATCACCCATTTAACCCATCCCTCACCCACCTCCCCTCCAGCAACCCTGTTTGTTCTTGTGGTTTGCCTCCCTCTCTGTTTTTACCTTATTTTAGAAAAATTTTCTTAACAACTACTTTATTTTCAACTTGCAGCTTCTATATGGACTAAAGTGAATGAGGAAAAGATACAGAAGTCTCAAGTTCCTTGTTGAAACCCTTCTAACTTCTTCCAGTGTCTTCTATAAGATGCTATTGCCTGCCTCTGAGTATTGAGTTTACTAATCAAAGGAAAACCAATCCTTCTGACTTCTTTTAAAATTATGCTTAGAAAAAGAAAAAGGAACCACAGGAATATTCACAACTGAAATGTTTTTCCTCAGTAGGTATTACAGAACCTGTGATTATACAGCATTAAAAAAAGATTAGTCTATTGTCTGGTTAAAATAATCAATTTAATCAGCTAGAGGGAATAAATTCGACATTCTATCAGATGCACTTCCTATTTTAGCTGCTTGAGTGAATTACATAGACTGGTCTCTAAAACTGAAAGACGTTTCTGTAGTACAAAACAAGAGACGAAATGATGACAGGCCATAAGAATAAGCTTTCTCTTTCTTCCCTTCCCCAGCCTCACATCCACGTACAATGTTATGTTTATATAATTAAGGTATAAAGGGATTCTGAGACTCGGGGCAAAGTCGTTTCTTACAGAAAGGTCTCCATTGCCAGTGTTATTACTTCCATCACTATCACCTGTCATTTGAAAAAAAATTAGGGAAAAATGGGTTTTTCTTGACACACCTCAATTCTTCATTTTCCGAGTATTCTTTCAGCAATAATAATTGCAATGAATTTCCAAGATGATGCTTAAATGAAAGGCTTGATCAATTGTGGTCCACTGAATTTGCAATGCATACAATGGGAAGGATAGTAATCTTATAAAACTGAGCCCTCTGCATCTTATCTGACTCAGCACACTCCTGCACATTGCTGAGCTGAAGAAAGCCAAGCTAGTTGTACTGGCAGCAATAGGTCAGGGAATTGCTTCTTGTCCTAAAAAACTGCATAGGAAAGTGCCCCTGGTGAAATCTGTTCTAAACTGTGACTGTGGGGAAGTGCCACAGGAAGGAATAAAGCCCTTGGGATGGCCCTGACCTCCAGTAGGAATCTGTGTCAGCCTGATGAATGACGTCTTTTTGTGATAATTATCCTGAGGCTTTGAGAATTCCTTTAAATTTCCTCTGTAGCATTAAAGGGCTCCATAGGGTCCACGGTCCCATTCCCTCTGCTATTTTGTAACCACTTCTAGTCCTGCATGCTGGCAGGTGGGCACAAGTCACTCCCAAGTTGTTCTGGCCAGGGCTTGGATTTCCTTCTTACCAATGGGAAAGTTAAAGGAGGGAATCAAGTCATGCCCAGAACATTTTCACCTGAAGACTGTTTTAAGCATGAAGATGATTTTCACTTAATACTCAGAAGTAATATCAGTAAAAGCATTCTTTCCAAAGAAACATTGAAATGAATACTATGTAGATTTTTGATGAAATTTATAATAATACATTTCTGCTAATGCTTCTGGGCCTTAGCCCAAGAAAGTCAAGAAATCAAGCATTTTTCTTAGGGCACAGACTTGTTCTTTTCTGGTCATTTTCTCTAAACTTTGTCATTTGCTGATAATGAAATTGGCTTTGAGTGAGCCTTTTTGAGAATGTTCATATTACATTACTTAGCTTTTATCATCAAAATCTCCCCACGTCTATTGACAGAGGGCATGATACATATAACATTACTAGATTGCAAGTGCGAGGATGATTTGTATCAGGTTCAGATGCTGTTTAATCCTGGGGGTAAGAGTGACTCTTCGTTTGTACTTACTATTGTCTAAAGTATTCATGTTTATGTTTTAAACCCCTTTGGTGTTCTCCTGTCAAAACACAATAACTCATGGGTTTTGGAATCATGTCACCTGGGTTTAGATGCTGGTCCTATTGCTGAACCATCTTATGGTTTTAGGTAAATTACATTGCGTAGCAGGCAGCCAAGAAATTTTGTCTTCCTTTCTTGATTTTCTGCCTTTCATATCATTTATTTGCCCTTAGAAACACTCTTCTTTCTTTTCATTTTAAATTCCACTTTCTCATGTATGTAAAATAATATATCTGCTATCCAGGTGCTCCAAATACAGTACATGTGAGAATTACATTACACACATGTAACTGGAATACACATGCACGTGCATGCACCTGCACACAAACACACACACGTGTGTGTGCACACACCCCCCACTTCCAGAGCCATGTTTCTCAATCAGTAGCAGCTGTGTCTGTTGGAAACATTTGCAAACGTGTGGAAATGTTTGGGGTTATTATGATGAGGGAGCATTTCCGGCATATAGTGAGTGGCACCAGAGAGGCTAAACATCCCGTAATGTGCGGGACAGTCCTGCACATTTAAGAACTATTTTAATATCAACGGCATATTTGATAAACATTAGTCTAGAAGAAACTCTAGAAGGAAAACATTATCAATATATAATCTTTAAAATACCTCTTCCTATCTTTGGTTTCTACCCAAATCCCTCACAAACATGAGACTTGATCCTAAAATGCTCTCTCTCCCCACCTCTCTCTCCCTATTCCTAAACACAATATATTTCCTGATTGTCATAGACACTTGCCTCTTTTCTCCCTCTCCCTCCCATTCACTGATTGATTACCTGTTTCCACTTAGTCTATCAGACTTCTTGCATTTTCTATGAAATTTCCTTTTTCTTCTAAGAGACTTCTGGAAATAGTTCAGCAAACAAGAGTCTTTTTCTCCTAAGGAGCTTGAAGAAGGAACAGGGGAAAACTCGAGGACTCAAATTTTTCTATGTTTTTTCCTATTCCACATGTAGAAGGGGCATCTCTGCTGCTGCTGTCTCCACCTGAAGTCTCAGGGAGAGTGAAGAAGATGGTGTGGGGAACAGGCTGCCATTTCTTTTTTTTTTTTTAAAGGTTTTTTTTTATGTTTATTTCTTTTTTAGAGAGAGAGACAGAGCATGAGTGGAGAAGGCGCAGAGAAAGATAGAGAGAGATAGAGAGAGAGAGAGACAGACAGACAGACAGAATGAATCCAAAGCAGGCTCCAGGCTCTGAGCTGTCAGCACAGGGCCTGACATGGGGCTTGAACTCACGAACTGTGAGATCATGACCTGAGCTGAAGTTGGAAGCTTAACGCAGGAGCCCCACAGGCTGCCATTTCTGAAGATGTTTTTATATCCATCTTCCCCAGGCTTGCAGAAGGACACCAATACTGATAGTGACCATTTCCCAAAGCTGACATTGTAAGTAGATGTACCTAGGGGGTACGTCTCATCAGTAATCTATGCATCTGTCCCTCTTCTGAATCAGGTTCAGGGCAGATAAGTAAATAGATTATATTGCCCACATCAGTGATGTTTTAACTGCAACTGTAAATGTTAATGGGATATAGGTATATAAAATATTATGTTTTCAGTCTAAAAATTGATAAAATAGGGGCATATGGGCACATGTTTATAAAAATAAAATTTCCCCCTAAATATGAATGTGAATAACAGTGTTATATAAACGATTGAAGAATTTTTTTATATAAAATCAACGGTTGAAGGAAAGAAGGAGGTCAAGTGAACATACAATATATTCTAAGTGATGATAAGAATCTTTGCAATTGCATATCTCAGTATGGTACTCAAATGGTTCTCTGAACCTATACACTCACCAAATAAGAACTTCATATTTCAAGATAATTGCAAGAGGAAGAAATTATCCTCATATTTGTCTATCTTTTCTGTCTGTGACAATAAAGATAAATTATAACTTGCAGAAGGGATATGCATCATCTATGTTAGGGCAAGTTCAAAAAGTAAGAGACACCACCCAAACATCCCTATATTTTGTTTAAAAACTGTATGGCTCATAAATTCAACCTGAAAAATCGTCGCTTACGGTTGGAAAGAAAACAAAAATTCTGTTTCATGTATAGGCATGTTAGAAAACCCTAAGAAATGTCATAAACACATAACATTCTTATTGTACTTCTGTTCCCTATGCTTTCTTGTAAGAGCAATTGAAATAGGAAGAGAATAAAATGATATTCATACAATAGAAAGAAAAAATCCATGGGGAATGAAGAAACTATTAAATTTTGAAAAAACCGCATAGCAACTTGGGTTTTAAATTTATTGTTTCACCAAACAGTATTTCCAAGGTGGGAAAAAGTTCCTTTAGTTTGGTAAAAGCTAACCCTGAGTTTTAACTTTACAGGGAGTGCTTGTGAAGGTCCCCTAGGACACTGCTGTGCTTGGATAGTTAATGTTCATACCCGGCTGTTGGTTCAAAGACAATAACAGAAATCCAGTGTTAAGTAAAAACTCAGTACAGACAGGTCAAGAATAACACTCAATTCTGTACATTTGAAACCCTAGGTTTGAATTGTTATTTTGATGAAAGGGGCTCTCTAGACCACTTATTCTATCTAGCCATCATTCCTTCACCAAGACTGCATTATTGAAGAATACAGTTGTTAAATATTCTGTAATCCTATTTCTCTGGCAGAACTTCTGCATGAAATTGAAATAAAGCAAACATTCATTCCATGATGGTGAACTTGCTTATAATGTCTTGTTGGCATTATACATGATAATTCTGTCATCTCCCTCATTACTGAGTCCAAAAGTAATACGGTTTTGCAGCCTATTCACACTGACGGATGGAAAATGATTTTAAAACTCCAGGTATACCTGGAAAGGGCATGGTGCAGATAGATTGAATTGAGTACTTGATCGTTCTGGAAAAAGCAATGGGTTAGGAATTAGTACACTTGATTTTGAAGCCTGATTTAGGCCTTTTGCAATGGGAGCCCTCATGTCTGAATCAGGGAAGATGCATTACTTCCTTTCCTGCTTCAAAGGCTGGTTGTGAACAGTACTTAGCAACCTTCTGTGAAGCACCACCCGACTTCCCCCACCCCTGCAAGATAAAGTTCATCACCAGGCTCATTCTGTGATACTTTGCAATCATTTGTTGTTGCACTGGAACTTTAAAAGGAAACTTTAAATTATATGTCAATTCTTCACTAATTTGTAAACAGCCTAGGTCTTATTCATCTTTTTTCCCTAGGATCTGGCATAAGGGCTGATACAAAGTAGACATTAAGAAATTCAGTCACTGAATAAATAAAACATTTTTTAAACTATAAAGACTATTAATAATAATCAAAATTAAATTTCTGCACCTCCATGCTGCCTTTTCTTCTTGCATTGTATTTTGTTCTCTTTACCTATGCTATTACCTAGTTTCACGTTTCTTCCTTGAAATGTTTTAATATTAAATATCTATTTGTCCATATTGAATAGAAAAGAAAGTGATCTAATTAGACAAAGATCCCTTTCTAACTGTACTGTCCACATAGCTAGAACTTCTTAAAATTAATTTCGAATAACAAGAATATAAAAATTACAAAAGTAGTTAATTTTTTCTTTGGTAGCACAAGCCTTTCAATCTCATGGTGTGCCTTTGGGCCATAGCAGAGAGGGGCCAGGGAGGAAAAAAAAGAAGGTGGCAAAAAAAAAAACTAGTATTTTTTTTCTAGCCCTCCATAGTCTGAGAGTGTGTCATTTTCAGTTTCATAAAAGAGATAACTGAGATTCTGAAACATGAGGCAACTTGCTTGAAATCACATATCTGGTTGATAGCAGAGCTACTCATGTGTTTAACTAAAAAATCTTGCAGTCATTCCACTAAATCATTTTATGGTGCTCCAAAAATATAGTGACTTGGTGCATGATAATTCAAACTCTGCTGAAAATTATTAGGAATTCAGACCAAAACATGTATTCTCCTATAAACATATTTTAAAATAATAAGTACTTTATTTTTTAAATGTTTTTTATTTTTTATTTTTGAGAGACAGAGAGAGACAGCACAAACAAGGGAGGGTCAGAGAGAGACACACATACACAAAATCCGAAGCAGGCTCCAGGCTCTGAGCTAGCAGTCAGCAGAGCCCAATGCGGGGCTCTAAGCCATAAACCATAAGATCATGACCTGAGCCAAAGCCAGACGCTTAACCGACTGAGCCACCCAGGTGTCCCAATAATAAGTACTTTAAAGCCATGTTGCAGCCCAACACACTTATATTCTGCCC
Source organism: Suricata suricatta (assembly GCF_006229205.1). Classification (NCBI taxonomy): domain Eukaryota; kingdom Metazoa; phylum Chordata; class Mammalia; order Carnivora; family Herpestidae; genus Suricata; species Suricata suricatta. Next base: position 62,311,410 of record NC_043705.1, on the reverse strand, counting down.
TGTGTTAAGTAGAGCACATATCTTCATTCTGAAACTTAAGGTGACAACTCATGCCCTTGGTTGTTTAGCCCTAGGTTTATGAGTCCACTACTGTTCTGAAATTCACAGCCAATTTCTTGGGCAATTATTTATGTAGTTTATGCACTATTCTATTTATATGCTCTCACTGAATTAGAATAGTAGTATTCAAATTAATTTCATTTGAAAGAAAAATTTAGAAGTGGAAAGATAAGGATTCGTGTATTTCCTTTTCTTTCCACCAAATAATTACAAATCTTCTTGTTGCTCCTTTTGAATTGTGTCATGTTTTATTTTTCCTATTGAATCCAATACCTAATAAAGTATTGAAGAGATTTCCTTGGAAAATACTAACATTTGAGCAAACAACCTCTGAAATGAATCCTCCCAAACATGGTGATTTTATTTTAATTAACATAACATACAAACCCCAACCTGCTACTTTATGAAGGCACTTTTCAAATATTTGGTGTGCAGGGGTGCCTGAGTGTCTCAGTGGGTTGAGCACCCACCTAACTCTTGGGTTTGGCTCAGGTCATGATTCCGGGGTCATGGAATCAAGCCCTGAATTAGGCTCTGCACTGAGTGTGGAGCCTTTTTAAGATTCTCTGTCTCTTTCTCTCTCTCGCCTGCTTGAGTGCTTTCTCAAATTAAAAAAAAGCCAAATTTGATGTGCAATATGACTCTCTAGGAGCAAGATTAGGGGAAGCATATTCTAAATTATGTTTAATTATTGTTAGTTTTAATAGGAATAGTGACACAGCTATTAACATATCCAGAATACCAATTTTGGAAATGTTGCTGTAACTATGTAATTTGAAGGGTAAGTTCGTGTGTGTAAGCTTATATGTACACAACAAAAAAAAACAACAAAAAAATAACCCTCCTAGGAAATAAGTTAATATGTATTTATTACAAAATGCCAAAATTAGGTTGTATGGTAGGCATAATTATAAAAACCTATAGTTACAGAAAATCATGTAATAGCACCGACCTTTAACAAGTATATCACTATATGTGAAGTGTTGTGTCGTACAGTTAAAAGGACACAAAGAGTTACAATATCTGGTCTCTGACTTCAGAGCTTTCAGTTAAATGGAAGGACAGAGCAAATATCCATTCACAAATAAATGTAATGAAAAGTCAGTGTATACATGCCAAATAGTAATAAACAGTATAAGAATCAGAGGGTGGGGTGGAGAAATCCTTGTGAGTTCAGGTACTCATTAAAGGTTTATAGAAATGTAAAGTTCAAATTAGACTTTGAATGAGACACAGGAATCACACAGGTGCAGATGGGGATGGGATGTTCTATGCAAGGGGAGGCGCCATGCTCAGTGATAAAGTGATAATGTAGAAAGTCTGTTCGAGAGACGGACGTAACTGAAGTGGAAGAGCCTGTGCAAAAGCAGGAATGAAGTGGGGAAGATGTTTGTGAGTACTGAGAACACTACTTAGGCATTTAGACCTCATCCTATTTGAGAAAGGTTCGAATGACACTTTAGGAAAATTAATTTGCAAGCGGCACAAAGTATAATTTGAAATGGGGTAAGATGGGGAGGAAAAAGTAGAACAAAGGCAAGTGGAATCAAGTCAACAAGACCACCATATCCATTTGTGCTGGTTGTGCACTGACTGAACAATTTTTGGGTACTATTAGATAAACTTATACATCGGGGCTCAGTGACTTTGCAGATCAAAGAGAAATGAGGAAAAAAGTGATATCAAAATGGAGGACAGAGAGCAAAGAAATACAGGCAAAGAAAGGTTTAAATTAAGGCAGCAAGTTAGGGTCCTGATTAGCAAGGTCAAACTAGTTTTCAAAAAAAGGGGAGATCTGTACAAGTAAGAAGTTCAAAGAAAAGGAAGCAATGGCAGCATGATTAATGGGAGAGATACTTAAAAGAACTGGTTTCTACAAAGGTTGAGATAGAAAGGCCAGATAGAGAATCTGGTCTTTGGTAATATTTGGATACTTTCATTTTTGAACCTAGAAGGAAAGAAGCAAAGATGGATATAGATCGTTCCATCATTATTTCCTCAAAGAACTACTACAAACAGATACAGGTGGACTGACACACCTTTGGAATAAGGTAGAGAAAAGTCAGACAATTCTGACACACCAAATGCTGTACGTCCACCTGGGAAGGTTGAGAACGGATTTCCATAGGATCCTGGAACTAACTGGTTTTACCTGCTACAATGCTGAATTTTAATATCTGGTATTTTAGAGCCAAAAAAAAATAAGCCATAGTGTGCCTTCCAGCATATCCAGCTCTAACAATATATTCAGAGGGACAAGGAGGGTGAGACATCCATTTTACTCATTAGTCAATAAATTTGTTGCTAATGTCATATTAACCTTAGGGTGTTAGGTCACTTATATCTATATTTAATTATACAAGTTTATCAATTAATTAGGTTATGTAATTAATCAGTGAATATCTACTTAACATTTTACAATGATCAAAATATTGGGCTGGCATTTAGAGGCTACATGGGCTTATAATGTTTAGTCATTACCCTTAAGGAGTATACCGTATAGTTGGAAAGACACCCCCCACACACAAATAGATATAATAAAAGCCAATGTAAAATACCAGATGGTTGGTAAAGCTAACAAGTATTAAGGGAACTCAGAGGAGAGAATAGGTGATTATTAGAGGGCAGAGCTTTATAGAAAAGTGTGGCTGTCCGGTATCCTGAAAGCTAAATAGTGATACCTATTACAAAGTTTAATTTAAATGTGTGCTCTTGTTTAAAACCAAAGGGATATAATAATCCCAGGTATGCTTATTATAATTTGTAGTGCATATTATACTCATGAGTTATATTTTATTTATAACTAAGTTATCATTTTAGACTATCATACTCTCTTTAACAGTAGACATTTAATTTTTTCCTAAAAGTAATACATGATTATGGTAGGAATCCCGGAAAATATAAAGTACTATATAATATTATATGGTTAAGTATAGATAGAACATTATACCACCAGAGATAAATACTATTAGTATATTGCCATATGTTTTCCTATGGCAGGCTTGAATAGTTTAATGTAGCCCTTATCTGAGTCTGTTTTCTACTTCTTGACTTGATTCTTCCACCAGTGTCTGTTCCCTGAATTCAGTAACCTTTGTGTTTCTCTATTAGTAAATGATCATTTCCCCAACATGTGTAACAAGAAATAGAAACCATTGCTTGCTTTTCACAGTAGAGCAGTAAATTTCTCCCTTTTAAATTTAAATTTTCTGTAAATAAAGGTTTTTGTCACTCACAGCTGCTGTCAAACCTAAATCTGAATAACATTTCTTACATGCATCTTATTGTAGTTGAAAGGCCTCTTAGATATGAATTCCCCCTTTTATTATAAGTGATAATAAGTGCTTAAAAATGAAGTGCTTTTTCTTGGTTCTAGGCACATGATCTAAGTTCCTTTCGCAACCTCCCCAGACCATGTATAAGATGTTCTTTTTCAGAATCTTTCAGGTTTCCAAGACACTGATTCATCCTGCAATCACTGTGTGCTCAGGGGTCGATGAAATTCTGAGGAATGGCTGGCAGCTGATTGCTATGGAAGGAAGTTCTTAACCATATTAAGCATAGAATAGTCAGTCCTGAAACAAATGTCTGTGACTTTTGTTCCCACATATCGCTTTCCTGAAGGTTTATGTGAACTGCTAGAAAGTGTTCCCTTAATTATGTTGAAGAACCACAAATAGGATTTTAGGCAGGGTTGGACTTCCCAATAATTTAATATTTGCTCTTTTTTCTATGAGTCAACATATTTTTTTAAGCTTCAGACAAAAAAACCTCTAAAAAATAGTGGCATACCACAGAAAACTTTGCTCAAGAGCTTATACTTATGAAAGGGAGCTTGCTAGATCAATTAAAAGAAAGTAGCTCATAGCTATACAAAGAAGCAAGATGGTTAGGGCTGTAACTATTTACACCTTTAAGTTTACTTTAAAAATATACTTACAAATAATATTTTGATTGAATGAGACAAGCAGATGGTAAAAAATTATAACAGTTCTACAGATCTTCTTTCCAGAGGCTATTACCAGCTGTATGTAATGTGTGTGTGTGTGTGTGTGTGTGTGTGTGTATGTGTGAAAGAGAGATCTTTTAGGAGTAGTTTTGGTACATACATGTATAATCTATTTTTTTCCGTAGATGGAAATATAGTGCCCATATTATTCTTAAAGAAACTTGTCTTTTATGTCTTCCATCTTTAAAAATTATCTTAATAATATACATTGGGAATTTTCCTATATCAGTTTGTGTCTATGTATGTGTTATATCCATTGCTATATATGCTTTTTATATAGATATGCTAACACTTATTCCCCTATAGATGATTATGCAAATTGTTCCTGGCATTTTTATATTTCAAACAATCTTCCAAAGAATATTCTTCTACATTCTTATCTTTCCATATACATGAAATAGTTGTAGAAATTCTTATACATGCTACACAGAGGACTAAGAGACAATTCTTGACTCTTTGATTTGATGTCAAGATGTAAAATTCCTGGCAGTTTACTCCAAGACCCATAGAAACTGGGCTCAGCAAAACTAGTAACATCACTTGAATGATCAGAAAATTTTGCTTGAAGGAAAACGGCCGGTCAGCTGCTTGGGTTGTAGGTTAAAAAACCTTAGGGAAATAAGACTTGGAGGTAGTTCAAGTACTTATGAGCCTTGGAAGCTCTCCAGTATACCGAAGAGCTCCCACAGGAAACAGTCTGTTTCAGCAGACCAGACACCTCAGTTTCCCGATTTTTGTCTCCCTTGTCTTTGATCTTGCCCTTGAGATTCTGAAAACTTTTAAGTCAGCTATCACCCTTCAGCCTCTTTCCTTGCTTTTAAACTCAATTCATCCTCCATCTGCCTCAATCCATGTCTATTATGCCTGTTTTCCCAACCGACACCAGCTGTAACCCACTTGCACAATTTGATGTCAGGATTCCAAGATAAATAAGCTAAAAATGCAGAGGCAATGTCACTTGAATTTGATTGATTCCTGATAATGGTTTATATAGATGTGTGTGTATGTGTGTGTACACAATTTATAGGTACAATTTAAAGGTACATCAGTACATTGATTTTGTACCCTGCAACTTTACTGAATTCATGGATCGGTTCCAGAAGGCAGTTGGGTTTTCCATGTAGAGTATCATGTCATCTGCGAAAAGTGAAAGTTTGACTTCTTCTTTGCCAATTCTGGTGCCTTTTATTTCCTTTTGTTGTCTGATTGCTGATGCTAGGACTTCCAGCACTATGTTAAACAGCAGTGGTGAGAGTGGGCACCCCTGTCGTGTTCCTGATCTCAGGGGGAAAGCTCTCAGTTTTTCCCCATGGAGGATGATATTAGCTGTAGGATTTTCATAAATGCTTTTATAGTGTTTAAGTAAGTTACTTCTATTCTGCTTTCTCAAGGGTTTTTATTAAGAAAGGGTATTTTATTTTGTCAAATGATTTTTCTTCATCTATCGACAGGATCATATGGTTTTTATCTTTTCTTTTGTTAATGTGATGTATCTCATTGATGGATTTGTGACTATTGAACCAGCCCTGTAACCTAGGAATAAATCCCACTTGATCATGGTGGATAATTCTTTTTATTATATGCTGTTGAATTCAGTAAAGTTGCAGGGTACAAAATCAATGTACAGAAATTGGTTGCATTCCTATATACCAATAATGAAGCAGCCAAAGAGAAATCAAGAAACTGATCCCATTCACAATTGCACGAAAAATGATAAAATACCTAGGAATAAACCTAACCAAGGATGTAAAAGACCTGTATGAGGACAACTATAGAAAACTTATGAAAGAGATTGAAGAAGACACC
>NC_043705.1:62298716-62305435 GCF_006229205.1 Suricata suricatta | reverse complement strand
AAACAATCAAGAAAACTAATAGGCAACTGACAGAATGGGAAAAGATAGTTGCAAATGACATATCAGATAAAGGGCTAGTACCAAAATCTACAAGGAACTCACCAAACTCCACACCTGAAAAATTAATAATCCAGTGAAGAAATGGGCAGAAGACCTGAATAGACATTTCTCCAAAGAGGACATCCAGGTGGCCTACAGGCACATGAAACAATGCTTAGCATCACTCATCATCAGGGAAATACAAATCAAAACCACACAGAGATACCACCTCATGCCAGTCAGAGTGGCAAAAATGAACAAATCAAGAGACTATAGATGCTGGCAAGGATGTGGAGAAATGGGCACCCTCCTACACTATTGGTGGGAATGTAAACTGTGCAGCCACTTTGGAAAACAGTGTGGAGGTTCCTCAAAAAGCTATCAGTAGAACTCCCCTGTGACCCAGTAATAGCACTGCTAGGGATTTATCCAAGGGATACAGAAGTGCTGACACATAGGGGCACATGTACCTCAATGTTCACAGCATCACTGTCAATAATAGCCAAATCATGGAAAGAGCCTAAATGTCCATCACCTGATGAATGGATCAAGAAGATGTGGTGTATATATACAATGGAATATTACATGACAATGAGAAAGAATGGAATATGGCCATTTGTGGCAAAGTGGATGGACCTCGAGGGTGTCATGCTAAGTGAAATAAGCCCGGTGGAGAAGGACAGATACCATACGTTTGCACTTATAGGTCTAACAGGAGAACAAAAGAAACCTAATGGAGGACCATGGGGAGCGGAATGGGGAAAGAGAGTTGAAGAGAGAGAGGGACACAAAACCTGAGAGACTATTGAATACTCAAACCAAACCGAGGGTTGAAGGGGGAGGGGGAGGGGGAAGGGTGGTGGTGGCAATGGAGGAGGGCACTTGTGGTGAAGAGCATTAGGTCTTATATGGAAACCAATTTGACAGTAAACTGTTAAAAAAAAAAAGGTACATCAAAAGTTAATACCAGAGTTTCTTGACCTTTCATTGCTGAGTTCTGTTTTCTTTCTAATACAAATAATGAATTTTATAATATAACAGGCTGACTTATTTATTCATGTAAATTATAACTGTCTGCAAATTTCTTGTGTAGCAAAGAATTCTCTTCCTGCTAAAGGCATGACAGTAGATGACTTCAAAAAGCCAATGCATTCTGTTCTATTACTTAGTTTTGATATCTGGACCACATAATACATTGAGTACTTGTGAAGAAATATCAGAATTCCTAGATCTTTCTAGCTGGCAAAATGTGGGGAGGATATTTTTCTGTATTTTTGGTTTACATATTCTTTCAAATTCTCTCACTAAAGGACTTCGATTATAAGGGGCAGAACAAAGAGAGGCTCTGGTATAGTTCTCTCAGCTAGACATATGAAAGAGGGGAGTGGTTAGGAGAAATTTTAGTTACAAGTATGAGGACACATAGTCAAAACTGGCTTAAACAAAAGGAATTTATTAATGTGCCTGAACAATCTAATAACGCATCTTGATGTAGAGGCTGCCGATACTCACTATCACCTAAGTTCTCTTTTTATTTTTGGCTTTGCTTCTTCTGTGTTAGCTTCTATCTCAAATATGTGGTCCTGGATGGTAGAATGGTCATCACAAAAGCTTCAGCCCTACATTCTCCCAGATTCAGATCAATGAATCCCCTTTCCCACTCTAACAAAAGTCTAAGACAAACTATCAGTGTTCTGATAGTTTTTGGCTTTAGTCACATTGCTATCCTCAAATAATTACAATAGATGGTGCATGAAATCTATTATCTATTTATTTCTGGGTCTCTTCCACCCTGTATCTGGGTAAGAAGGCTTATTATATCACTTATAAAAAATTCTGGGAATTCTTATCAAAAGAATATAGAATGTCCAAAAACAAAAAAGATAAAATAAAAATAAAACATACATGGGTCACTTGGGTGGTTCAGTCGGTTAAGCCTCAGACTTCCACTTAAATCATGATTTCATGGTTTATGAGTTTGAGTCTCATGTTCAGCTCTGTTCTGTCAGCTTAAAGCCTGGAGTTTGCTTTGGATCCTATGACTCTCTCTCTCTGACCCCACTCATGTCTGTCTCTCAAAAAAAAAAAAATATATATATACACCCACTACTAAGAGGAAGAATATATACTAAGGGGGGGAAACTAAGGGGTAATAATTAATTAGTAATGTAATGAAAAACTAATATTTATTAAAGTTTTTATTTGCATTTTGTCAGTTAATCCCTGGTAGGTCTTATTGGGTAATATTTTTATGATTTTTAATAATCATATATAGTTTTAAAATGAGAAAATTATATCTTTTATAACACAAGATATACATTAGTTTTTTTTTTATAAATGAGAAAGTTATACGTTGTTCTCATTTATCACTCCTATTTCTCAAAGGCTTCATTAAAGTGGGTGAAAGCCGCTCATACAAACTTGTAAAACTTAGCTTGGGGACTGACATTATATTTGCTAAAAATGGATCTGAGCACAATTGTTTCTTCCAGACTTATCACACACTTTTAGAGTGCACAGTGTATATTAAGACTATACTTTCAGGGGTCATTTCTATAGTTTGTTACTAGAGTGCACTGTGTATAAACAGTGATCTTTCTTTTGGCCTAGACTACCATTTGGCCTTTCTCTTTCCCAGATGGGGTGGTTGGACAGTGTATAAGCAAAATTAGCTCTTTCTATTATCCATATAAATCCATCTATGATGATGCTTGATTAATAAGAATCAAAGTAACAACTTATATAGGTTGTTTTTTATTATTGGTTATTGTGTTGTCTCCAAAGGCACCCTTTCCTTTAAACTGCTACTGGAACATGGCACCAGTCATTTTCTGCATTTGGCTCTTCGGATGGCCAGTAGACAGTGTTACTTCATACTACTTGTCTGTTGTCATTTTCATTTATTTGTTCCTACTATCCTATCTTCATTCTGCTTTTGATAAAAATCTACTAGCGATTCTCTTCTTAACTTAGTTTTATAACACATCCAATAAATAGTTAGGTATGATGCTTCAGAAAATTCCTATCCTGGCTTCATAGCACAGTAGTAATATTTTTGAGGTGACTTGTCTAAAATTTTCTTAACTTGTCCTTTCCATTTTCTTTATAGTATAATAATACCTAATATCTATTTAGAATCTATACCCACCCATTTCTTATTTTATACGGCACCTTTCACATTAAATAACTATTTTATCATTGGGAAACTCAAACACTGGTTTACTTGAGAAAAAAATGAACAAAAATTAATGATTAAAAAGAATTCTCATCTCTTTCCTTTGAGTTACATTCTTATACAACAGAACAGATGTAAGGACTATTGAGATATCCATGTACTGCCCTTTGCAGTATATTTTCTATACATGCTAGTCCAAGAAAGATCCTAAGAGATATTTTTTAGCTTAGAAATAATTAAAGGATAACATTAATTTCTCAGTAATTCATAATGAAATAACGTTGGAAATATAAAAATGAATAAGACCACATAATTTTAGGATATAACAAGGCTGGGAGAGAAGAAAGTGAATAAATTTCATAAAGAAATAATTGGAGAATCAAGAAGAGCTTGTATGCATCTTATTGTTCTTAATTATTTCAAAGGTGTTCATCTTTTTATCCCCGGTGCTATATGGCAATTTCTTTGAGTCTCAGGACCATAGAAATTGTCCTTTGAAATCCTAGGCCTTTCAATGTGGAGATCAAATTCAATGAATTTTGAATACTGAGACTAGTAAGATAGCCAATCCAAATAAAAGAAATGTATCTATATATGGCTACCACTGGAAACCAATTACAATCTCATCCTCAGCCACTCAAGTTATTTATGTGACTGTGACAGAATAACATTTATTAACAACCTCCCCTATTCGAATCACCAAAGGGAATCCTGATGAACCTTCAGAGAAGAGGACTGGGCTGGGGGGGCAGCAGAAAAGACTGGCTAATTACATGGGCCCTGGTGCCAGACTTTCTGGCTTAGGGTCTGATCTGACCACGTTTGAAAACTTAGGAAATTTACTTAACCTCTCAATAGCTTTAATAAGGGATTATAATGGAATTTAGGCTTTGGTGTTATTTGGAGAAATAAATGGTTAATATAGTAAAGTTTATAAAAAAGAGCCTGCAACATAGGGTGAATAATGATTATAGTAGGGAGAAGAGAAAAGACTTGACGAATAAGTTAATATACAAAATTAAAAAAAAAACAAGAGAAAGAAAAAGCGGCAGAAAGAGCAGGAACCTGGGAAATCAAGATGGGGGGGGGGAATTTGGTAAAACATTTTGGGAAATGATGAAATGTGAAGAATGTGAGTTCTCCAGAGCAGGAAAGGGGAGAAAATAGAGAAAAGAGGTAGAAGATGTTACAGGATTGATCATGAATTACATTTTCTTTAATATTTTCTGAGAACCATGAATAAAGAATGGGGGATTGCTTTTTAGATTTATGGCAGGGGAGGGAGAGGATTTGAGTAAATTGGATACTATTTTAGAACTAAGCCATATAAATCCTCATTTTTACAGGTTTTATTTATATGTTCCTTGATCCTCTGTCTTTTCTGTCCAGTCCTTCTGGTTATTGAGTTAAAGCCATAGCCCTAGGAAAATATGAGTGAGAAAAGAAATGCAGAGCTTATACTTCTGGGCTCATGGTAGAGAGAAGGCATGAAAACAAAGAGAATCTTAGCCCCTTCATGAGCTCATAGGTGTTGAGCCATGGAAATTTGTAGTCACGTTTTACCATGATTACTATCATTAGAAGTAAAGAGTTCAAACCTATCTGAATCTGAAGATGCCTCCAGCTGCTTCTTCAATTGTTTATATGTGATACTCATTACCATAGTTGGTATAGAAAAGCAATTTCAAAAGCAGTGCAGCTCTCATATAATCCTTGTAAGAATGTGAGTTTTAATGGCTTTGGGGAAAGTAAAATAACATAACATTAAAATTAAAAATCCACACACACTTTGATTCAATAATCAACTATCTGGGGATCAATTCTAGAAAAATAAAAGCACAATCTTTAAGAATATCAATACACACACACAAACACACAAATAAGTTTGGACTATGGATGGAGTGAAAAAATAACAGGAGCCCATGTATGATCCCAGTAGGAGGAGGGGAGATGAAATTGAAACCTGTATCAAAATATAAAAATATAAGCATTATAATATTAAGAGAAAATCTGGAAAAGAAAATGAAACTCAAAATTTTACTGTTATTACATTAAAATGATAATTCAGTTGAAGAAATAATCAAAATGAAAAGGTAAACTTTGGGATGGAAGAAAATATTGCAAAAAATATATAATAAGGTGTTAATATCCAAAATATATAAAAAGCCCATACTACCCAATAGCAAAACAAAACAAATAAACAATCCAGTTTAAAAGCAGGCAATGGACCTGAACAGACATTTTTCCAAAGAAGATATTCAAATGGCCAAGAGGTACATGAAAATTTGCTCAAAGTCATTAATCATTAATGAAAAGAAAATCAAAACCACAGTGAGATATCACCCCACACCTATTAGAATGGCAATTATCAAAAAGAAAAGCAATAAATGCTGGTAAGAATGTGGAGGAAAAGAATCCTTGTACACTGTTGGTGGGAATGTACATTGGTATAGTCATTATGGAAAACAGTATGAGAGCTCCTCAAAAAATATAGCATTGCCATATGGCCCAGAAATTCTACTTCTGGGCATGTGTTCAATGGAAATGTCACCATCTCAAAGGCATATCTGCAACCCCATGATCAGTGAAGCATTATTTATAAATAGATAAGACACAAAAACAACCTAAAGGTCCATAGAAAGATAAATGGATACACATATACACATACTGGAATCCTGTTCAGTTATAAAGAGAAGGAAGCCCTGCCATTTATGACGGCATAGATGGAGGGCATTAGCAAAGTGTAAGTAGTCAGAAAGAGAAGCACAAATACTGTATGATTTCATTTATATGTGGAATCTACCAACAAAAACCAAACTCATAGAAAAAGAGATCAGATTTACAGTTACCAAAAACAGGGGGTGGTGGGAGGGGAAAGTGGACAAAAATAACCCAAAGGCACAAACTCGTAGTCATAAGAGAAATGTATACTGAAGATATAATGTATAGTATGGTGACAATAGTTAGCAACTTTCAAATATACCATAATAGCAGTATTAAAAGAGTAGAACCTAAAAGTTCTCATCACAAGGAGGAAACATTTTTTTAAGTATGGAGGTGATGTGTGTTAACTAAACATGTTGTGGTAATCATTTCACAGTATATTTAAGTCAAGTTATTCTGTAGTACACTGCAGACTTATACAGTGGGATGCACACACCCCAGTGTTTATAGCACCCTTATCTACAATAGCCAAATTATGGAAACAGCCCAAGTGTCCACTGACTGATGAATGGATAAAGAAGCTGTGGTGTATGTATCCAATGGAATATCACTGAGCCATAAAAAACTGAAATCTTGTCATTTACAATGACATGGCCAGAGCTAGAGAGTATTATGCTAAGTGAAATAAGTCAGAGAAAGACAAATACCATCTAATTTCACCCATGAGTGGATGTTTAAGAAACAAAATAAATGAGCCAGGAGAAAGTAAAAAGAGAGAGGGAGGCAAACCAAGAAACAGACTTCACCATGGAGAACAAACTTAAGGTTACGGAATGGGGGA
>NC_043705.1:62237913-62298616 GCF_006229205.1 Suricata suricatta | reverse complement strand
TCCCTAGCAGTGCTATTGCTGGGTCACAAGGGAGTTCTATGGATAGTTTTTTGAGGAACCTCCACACTGTTTTCCAGAGCGGCTTTTTTGGGCACAAAATTTATGGCACACAGGTGTTTGATTCCCAGCGTAATATTTCTACTATAATAGTTCCACAGATAGTAAAAATACTATAAAAATACCATCATTTTATTATCCAAACTCAGGATTTCTTGCACTGGAGTAAATGGTGTTTCCATGTAATGGATAAATAATGTAATTTTTCTATTAGAAAGTTATAAAAATCAACCCAGAACAGAGTTTGTTTATCTGAGTATAGGACACATGATTTTTTTGTTATAGATCACCCATTCTTTTTTATTAAAATATTTAATTTATTTATTTATTTATTTATTTATTTATTTATTTATTTATTTAGAGATAGAGAGCACACAAGGGGCAGAGAGAGGGACAGAGAATCCCAAGCAAGTCTCAAACCCACAAACCTTGAGCCGAAGTTGGATGTTTAGCCGACTAAGTAACACAGGGTCCCTCAGTCACCCACATTTTTACGAAGTTCACATTGTGTCACTTGCACATGAAGATTAACCACTGGTTCATCTAAATAGTCCAATCTAAATAGTTTCAGTAGCAGATTCACATGGTGCAGGTGTCATCGAGACCTGGAACTCTGAAGACATTCAGAGTAACTCACTCAAGATCAGCCTAGAGAAAAGCTTCCACTGAGAAAGTTTGTAACTTTGAGGTGCACAGAGTGTAAGTGATTCATTCATGGTCCTAATGGGTCAGAGTAAGGAATCAAAAACTTTGGTGGTCATGAATGCTGCAATTTTAAGTGGATTAATCCGTGTAGGCCTTTTGAGAAGGTGACTTTATTGCAGGAAAGATAAAAGATAAAAGAGAGGGTAGAGGATACAGGAAATTCCCTATGTCTCATGATTTGATTTTGTGGGTGCAAGTGTGGGCTCCAGACTTGAACTGGCTGGATTTGAAATCTGAACCCACTAGTGACTGACTGCATCACTTGAAAAAGTGACTTAATCTTTTAAGCCTAGTTTTCTTAATCCATCAAGTGGGGGGAATTTTATTGACCTGACCTTCAAAGTTGTTGTATAAATGAGATACTACTGGGAACATCCTTGGAATCGAGCCTAAAGTGCAATATGCAGGGACTAGATACCAGCTGCTGTCATCATTGCCTTCAGTAGCAGATGCGGGACAAGCAGTGTGCCAGGGACCCGGTCTGCGTGTGAAGGCTGGCACTGTGGCTACTTTCTCAACCTAACAGCCGTCAATGCCACATCATCTGCATCACTATTTTGCAATAGGAACACACAAAGCAGTGGAAAGATCAAAGCCTGCTTTCCCTTTCTTCGAAACTTCTGAGATGCTCCTAAAGTGAGAGACAAAGTTTTCCCTCTGTATTTGCCATCCATCGGCTAAAAGATCCAAAACGGGTAGAGTATTTATTTATACCAAGAATATTCTTGCAACATATCTCTTCTTAGCGTTGCCAAACCTTTTGATGCCTGAATCCAGATATCTTGGTATTTGTACAGTACCCAGAATAATCCCTTGCTCCAGGTGGCACATTAATACATAAAAATATAGCATATACAAATATATAAATGTTAAACTGAATCATTGAAAGATTACAAAGATGGGAAGACGGCTGGCATTGAAAGAATAAAACCACACGGGGAGTAAAGCTTGCAAAGCATGATTTGGTTAATTTAAAAAGTACATTGAGACGAATGGAAATTATCAGCAAGACGATGTGGAACCATCTGGAAAAAAGAAACCGAGAGACATTAGCCTAAAACAAGAAGGATGCCTGGAGTGAGAAGGGAATGAGGCAGAAATACAGAGAAAAAGAATAGAAAGTGGCAAGAAAGAGAAGATGGAAAATAGATATGAGAGGCAGTTGTAGAGTTTTATAGGAAAATAAAAACAGTAGATTGAAACAATCAGGTTTTTGGCAAGCAGGAAAACACAACAGGCGTGACAAGCATGAAGCTGCAGAGAATGTCTGTTCACAGACTATTTGTGACTCACTGATGCAGCTATTTCACAAGAGATTTGAAAAACGGTCTGAGAGAAAATTGAGGATATTAAGCACACAGGACTTTATGATTCATCATGATTATTTACTTTTTGTTATAACATATAAAACTATTCTAAACGATAGCAATGATCTTCCTTCAAAATTTTGTGTCAATTGTTTTAGTCCATATAAAAAGCACATCAGAATGGAAATGTGTGGAAGGGATGCTTCTCAGCATTCAGTTTTATATCCCTGAAGCTAATTCCACTTCTATGCCAAGTGGATGTTGGAAATTTTCCGTTGACTATTACACAAATTTCAAAAAGCCAAACCATGGAGTCAGAGGATAGTTTATGGCCCATTAACAATACATTTGCTTCTCAGAACTGTAAACACGGCCTTATGGATCTTAATGTAATTGTTTAGGACGAGTGTGTTGGCAAGAACTGTTGGAGTCTGTTGACACAGTCTGGAAAGCAATGTATTTTAAGCAAATCTGCAAAATGTTACCAACTCATTAAGCTAAGAGCTTTATGCCTCAGTGTTCTACAACAATTCTGTATGATACATCTGAACAAGGTTGTATATCCAGTTCTGGTTCTTCCATGATTGATGTGTATATAAAAGGGGCTGACTGTATTTCTCATTGCATTATGCTGATGGTGTTCCATTATTATTATTGCCTTTTTTCTTAAACATTATTCTTTCATCCTGTTATATAACTAAAAGAATGCAGACAAGCATTTATATACATTCTAAGGAATAGATTTGACTGTATTTAAATATGCCGTAGAGAATACAAAGGTGCTTCCAAAACTATGTTCCACAGATGAAGTATTAATACAAATACACTCTTATTCTCCTTGCATGTTTCTTTAAAATTCAGTCTACCGTAGATACTTGCAACCAGAAGGGACTCTAGATATCACACAATCCAACCTTGCCCTCACTGAGGTAATACTTTGGAGAACATCTCTGTTGGAGAGACTAAAATTCGGTACATTTCAAGCGAGGCAGTCTTGAGTCCTTTAAAGTATTTCCAAGTGCAAATGGAAGAAATGCAACTCAAACAAGGTGAGTTGGTTCTTAAAACTGAAAAATTTAGCGGTGTTTCTCATTTGCAGTATGGGTGGTTTCAAAGTCTCCAATTATATTACTATCTCTCTTCATCTCTTAATCCTAATTTTTTTCCAGATAAATTTCTCCCCTGTCCGCTTTCTGTGTGAGGTGCCACTCAGGGGCCCAGCATTACATCTTCATATCTCCATGGCCAGCCCGAAGAGCAATTCAGTTTCTAATGGTTCAAGTCAAAGTTCTAGACTTGAATATAGCAGACTGACTTGCATCACAGACTCATCTCTAAACCAAACACTGGGACCAGAGACAAGAAAGATATGGAACCCTCAAGTAAGGTCATGTACTCACACACAGAGGCAACAACCAAACCAGCGTGATTGTTTTAACTTAAATGATCAGGTCTAGATTATTTTCAATTTCTTTCTTCCTTTCTCTCATCTTCAACAACACTGTGAGGCACAATTCTTTTACGTCAGTTTATTCCTTCCTTTCTACTGATACTGATATTGCCTAAATTCAAATTGCTGTTAAGACTTTGCCTGGGACAGTAGAGATAGCTCTTTGTCTCTAGTCTTCTCTAAACTATTTATTTATCTTGTTTCCAGAGTGATTATGTTTAAACTCATATATCTCTACTGCCTCACAGCAATCCATTTAACCCCTTTAAGATATATTCATTCTTTTTCTCTCTCAAATTCTAAGTCAGATCAGTATTTCTCTACTATCTCATGATTTTCTCTACTTTCATTTACATTAGGTTTTAGATGTCTGTGTCTTACACTAGATTACTAGTAATTAGAAGGCACAAACTATATCTTACTTATTTTTGTATCCACAAAAGTACTGAGAATGAGGTCTCGCCCAAAGTAAGCTTTCAGTTAATGCTAGCCAAGTTTAGTGAACTGCTAACTGTCTAATACAAACAATGAATATTTTAATAATGCAATCTAGGGGCACCTGGGTAGTTCAGTTGGTTGAGTATCTGGCATCAGCTCAGGTCATAATCTCACAGTTTGTGGGTTTGAGCCCCATGTTGGGCTCTGTGCTGACAGCTATCTCAGAGCCTGGAGCCTGCTTTGGATTCTGTGTCTTCCTCTCTCTGAACCTTCCCTGCTCATTTGTCTCTCTCTTTCTCTCTCTCTCTCCTTCAAAAATAAATAAAACATTGGAAAAATTAAAGAAAAAAAGAATGCAATCTAGGCCAAAGTACTCATGTAGGCACATGCATTTGGTATGTAAGATTTTATAACCTTATTGAGAGCCAAAGGTAGCTCTCAGTGTCTTGCCAATATCAGGAAGATATTTTTCCATGGATCTCTTGTATTTCTATAAATATTGCAAGTGAGTAATAGCTATAATTCTTATCTGTAATTTCAAACATGTTTTATTGAAAACATACAGCCATTGAAAAAAGAGGATCCTACTTCCCTCTACAGCAAAATGCATGTTTGATTATGGTGCATTATAAAACGTCCAGGTTTCCTTAGAGAATCTGTCCTGTATGCAGCCCATCACATGGGCTTGTGGCTGTGAGTTGGTCCTTTCACAGCTTACTGTGGAAACTGGGACTGAGGAAACCAATATATGGAAGTGGAGATTCTATGGTTACTGCTACTGTAGAGAATTACAAAGCCTTCACCTTGAACTCAAGGTTTTTATGTCTTCTGCCAGCATTCATGAAACTATGGCAGGCTAACTTTTTCACTTATAAGTAGGAAAAATACTAGAACCTACACAGTTCTGAACGGGCTGTTTCATAAAAATGCTCCAGAAGTTCTTATTTACTTACGGCACTTTGATTTTTACAGTGTTTATACCAGGTCAATGACATACCACCAACGGAATGACAGAATGCTAGTTGTTGTCTTGTATGACCCCAATGGATAATTTAAATACCTATAATAAAGTCAACAATTTACTTATATAATCCATAAAGTATAGTAAGTACATGCAGCAAACTCACAAATTATAGCTATCATTATTGACCACTTATTATGTACCAAGTGCATTAAATAAATTAATTTATTATATTCTGTATTCCTTAGTGAACAATACTACCACCTACCACATTGTATAAACAGAAAACCCGGGGGTCTTTCCTAAGTTGTAACTCTTCTCTTTCCTCTATACCTAATTAGACTAATATTTCTAGAAATGTATTATTTTTTGTCTCTCTGCTTTTCATATCCACTACTTCTACCATAATCTCTCCCCACAATTAATGACATAATCTCCTAAATCTTTTCCTTCTTCTCATCTTGTGATCTGTACCATCAATTCTGTGTACTGAATCAGAGTAAACATTCCAAATTGGAAATATAACCAAATTATTTTCTTAAAAACCCTGTCATTGACTCCCTTACCCACAGGGTAAAACCTATACTCCTAAACCACCTGCATTTTACAGAGACTCAAAATGATAGTGGATTAAATAAGACAAAAGTGTATCTCTCTCAGGTACCATTTTGAAGATAGATCATGGTGATTCTGCTCATTGAAGCTGTTGAGCAAGGACATGCTACAATAATCATGATTTATCCAAGCTGTATATTTCTTTATAAATTAGGGTTTCTTTTGTCTCCCCCTCTTCATGAAAAAACAGAGTGAAAAGCTTTTGAGAGACCTTCTATTCCTGACTTCTCTGAGTATAGGAAAGATCATCTTGTAGAAATTTAGTTAAGAAAACAATAATGATCTTTTATTACTGAACTCTTCCCAAAGGGCTGGACACATCTGTTCCTCTGTGCCTTTTAACCAGTTTTATTTTTTTAATTAACATTTTATACTTTGGTATGTAATCCTCTTCATACTATTTGTAGAAGCAGGATGAGTATTAATAAACACATAAACACATTTTCTATAATTTCTTTAGAAAAACATTTGCAGGAATCACTATTTTTTTTAATAGAGATAAAGCTTGAACATTAGAAAGAAACAGAGGGGGAGGGTGGGGGAGAGAGAGTGTGAGCATCATGGAGCCCAATGTGGGCTCGAACCTATGACCCTGGGATCATGAGTTGCACCAAAATCAAGGAACTGGTGCTCAAATGACTGATCTACCCAGGCACACCACCAGGACCATTTTAAATGGATGAGGAGAGGAAGGCTTTAACCTTTGCTGAGAGCTTATGCTATCAGAAGCAAACCTTGACATATTTTTGTACAGAGAAACAAAAGAAGCACTGTGTCTTAATTATAAATATGATTCTACAATTTTAAAAATGAACACTCAGTAATATAAGAACTTATTAAAAATGGTGGTACTGGTAGGGAGGGGGTTTGAACACAAGGAAAATCCCAGATATTTGTTACATTTTACATCTAATTTACCTTTAACTAAAATATATATGACCTGTATCTATATTATTTGAAATAGATATATAAATCTAGGATATAAGCGGATAATGAAATTTTATGTCTATAAAATGAAATTGGAATTTATCAAACTTTAAAGAAATAGAAGATGTGGCATATATATACAATGGAGTACTACATGGCAATGAGAAAGAATGAAATATGGCCATTTGTAGCAAAGTAAATGGACCTCAAGGGTGTTAAACTAAGTGAAATAAGTCAGGCGGAGAAGGACAGATATCCTATGTTTGCACTCATAGGTCTAACAGGAGAAACCTAACAGAGGACCATAGGGAGAGGAAGGGGGAAAGAGAGTTGGGGAGAGAGAGGGACACAAATCACAAGAGACTATTGAATACTGAAAATGAACCAAGGACTTAAGGGGGAGGGGGAGAGGGAAATGGGGTGATGGTCATGGATGGGGGGCACTTGTGGGAGAAGCACTGGGTGTTATATGGAAACCAATTTGACAATACACTATTATTAAAAAAAAAAAGAAAGTATCTCAGGTGAGGGATGGTGCATGTTTACATTGACCTTAGCTTATAGAAAAAATAATCTTTTTCTTTTTATATATATTCTTGCAATTGTAAAGATTGCTTCATGGCATATAATATATTGACTTTGGCAGCTTGCGTACACCTAGTCTTGCCAATACAGTTATTTGGAATTACACTGACTTTCTTTGAAATGTTTAATTAGAATCCTTAAATTGCTCAGCAGGCTCTAGCCCAATTGATTGCCTGTCTCCTGAAGGACATCCCTTGACCACAAACCTCCAAAGTGCTAATTGTTTTACTGCCCAAAGCTCTAAAGACCAAAAGGTTGTGAAACGATTTGACACCTGACTTAGTCATTCATTTACAATATATTTACATCACACATTATTAAACAACAATCAGACACCCCAGTGTTCAATTCAGAATGTCTGCCTTAATTGGCCCCAGTATTTATTTTTAATGTGAAATGACTTGCTCTTTCTCAAAGACCTTGAACTCTGGAAAGTGGGGGTGATGGCACTCAATAGTGATATATGTTGAACATAAGCCCTAGAAGCAATGCTGTCAATAATGGTTTTGGATAAAATTTGGGGGATGTTTTCATTTCTTTCACTTCTAGACTTCTGTCATTCTAGACAATGTGGACAACATAATCCATAGCGGTTTTGAAAATTGGCCAGGTATCCTGAGCCTTAAAACGAGATGTTGAGTTTTGGATCACTGAAAGGTTATTTTAAAGGCATTAATTCATTGAAAGTGGATAGAACGAAGGATATATAACCTCTATACAAAATTTCTAATTAGAAGAGGTACCTCAGGGAAGAAAAAACTGTATGGGAAGTAGGCTGGTAGCAGATTTTTCAATTATGTCAATTACAAGTACGATTTTCTTCTTTAAAAAAAAGATGGGTCAAACCAATATCTACTTTTATTTTTGCCATCTACTAATTTCAAAAGAAGCAGAAGACAGTGTAATGATTTATGAGATAAAGACATACTTGAGGCATGACAGGCTTAAATGACTCATTTATCTCTTTAAGTACATAATCTCCACATAGTTTACATTAATCTATTGATTTGCTTGTTAATCACAGACAGAAAATTGACTTCATTCATTTTTCAAATTTGAGCATAAAATGAAATTACCAAATTTCAAATACCTAGAAAATCAGAGGTTATCTGGTTTCAACTCTGACCTTTGTACTTACTACTTATCTTAATGTGTTCTCTGATATAATAAAATATAACCAATTACTCATTCACAGCTACCCTCTTATGCTTGTTCACTTTCAAACTTTGCTATTGCTGGTCTGTTGTCCTGGAAAACATTTTTTCTAAATTTGTACAGTCAAAATTTTAACAATCTTTTAAGACCCTTCTCAATGTCTTTTCCTTGTTTGCCACTGTTCTGTTTTGGGGGGGGGTCTTCCTGTTGTGTAGAGGGACTTAAGAGCAGAAGTAGAACAGTTAGTAGGTTGTTGCAATAGTCTAAGGAAGAAACAGTGATAACCTGGGAGTAAAATCAATGGAAAAGGAGACAAGTAGGCAGATTGTATGTATATTCTCCAAGTAGAATTAATTGGTCTACCTCATGAATCAGTTACAGACATGAATAAAAAAGAGGAATTAGTAATAATTCCTTTTTCTCTTTTTTGTATTGAGCCAAATGAGGAAGGCTAGGGAAAAACACATTTTCTTGTAAAATTCAAGAGATTATTTTAAGCCATATTAAGTTTGAAATGTCTACTAGAGACCCAAGTTGATGGGTCAAGAAGGCAATTGGATATAATTCTGGATCTCAAAGGAAAGTGCGAAGTCTGAAATTATGAATATGGGAAAAGAAAGTATGGATTATCTTTAAGAGTCTGGAGGATAGAGACAATAATCCTGGGAAATATGTACAGAGTAGGGGACTCTGAAAGGATCAGAAAGGCCAAAAAACAAAAACAAAAAACCACACACACACACACACACACACACACGCACAAAACAGAAGGATTTGGTTTTGCAGAAGGAGGAACTGTTAACTAGTGTCTTAGAGACTAAGAAAACTTGGCAAAATATTCATTAATTTTAGCAACATCGAAATCATCTGGAACTTTGGCAAGGACTTTGATCAGGAAATATTTGCAGTGGAAGCAAGATTGCTACAGGTAGAATTATGAACTGAAGTTTAGGAAATAGAGAAAAAATTTAAGAAGTTTAACAGTAGCTGAAAGCTGAGAAATAGGGCAGAACTCAGTGCACAATGCGTGTTGAGGCTGGTTTCTCTTTTTTAATAAGGAAGAACATGTCCGTTAATGGGAATAATCCAGTGAGGAGGGGAAGACTAAAGATATAAAAAAAGGGGTCAAGGTGACCATTTTTTTTTTAGAAAGACTCTAAGGATTCAATCCAAGGGACAAGGAAGGAGGTACTGGCCTTTGTCAAAGAAAAGGCAGTCCTTTGTTTCATTATGAAGAGAAGACAGATGCAGGAGCAGGTACAGCACAGATTTCATTGTGAGAATGTGAGACCTGAAATCAACTTCCATTTTGTCAATGAACTGCTGCCTAAAGGCCTTCCAGCATGGGAGTTGCGGATCATGGGCCTGATAAGTGGAGGAGACACGAGAACTTTTCAGAGTTGCCTCTCCAAGAGGGAAAGGGAGTTTACTGCAGAAGCAGATAAAATTTCATGGGGCACTATTGTGTGCCCAACTGAGATGTGAAATGGAAACTTCTCAATTTGGTTCTGTGATTTTCTTCACTCACACTCAACTGCATCTGGAAAGATGCAGAAGAAATTTTACTTTACATCGTAGTTAAATATTTACATAGCTTATTTTTCCTCCATATAATAAAGTAATAAAGAAACAGTATGGAAAACAACTTTAAAAATATAAAATGCTCATTGGTACACCCCATAGCACTTAGCACACTGCAATCTCCTTTTGAAATGAATGAACATTTTCCTTGCTGTCTTTGTAAATTGGGTCACGTTTTTTTTTAAGTTAAAAATTATTATGAATCATTGCTAAGGAAATGAATGTAAGAGAGGAATGCCAGACTTTTAAAAATCAGATTTAAAAGAAAATATGTCTTCTTTTTGCATTCCTTCCAGTCTCTCAGGAAGCTTAAAGAATATGTCGTATTGAATCTCCAAAATAATATCCCAAGGTGGAGAAGCACAAAGGTGGCTGACAGACAAAACAGAGATGCAGAGCAGTTCAGCCGAGTGCCTCACTGGACCATAAGCAGTGCTGAGGCAGTGTACAGGGAAGGCATGGTGGCAGCTGGGATTTTGCTGCAAATGCCAAACTGAATCATAAAATAGCTGGAACTGTGATACCAGCCTGTCAAGCAATGTGACCGGAAGCTAATCTTGATGTGGAAACCTGTTTGCATATTAGCAGAAACCCTAACATTTAAACATCTTACTATGAAATCTCCAGGTGCTATTCAATATTTTGGGCAACTTTTAGTTAAAATATTGGCATAAATTCATAGTAAGCATAATGGATTTCGAAAACATGTTTCCAAGACTTACTGTTTTGAAACTAAAATATGCATAGATATTCATTACATACACCGTAAAACAACACAGAACCATGACCTGTCACTTGGGGAAATGAAGACTGGCAGTTGTTATTGTTTTCCTTTTAATTGGCCTTAAACTAATCCAAGGGAGCAATAGTATTCTCAAATATTCATATACCTGACAGCTTGTCTTTATCTGAAAAAAAAAGTTAAAAGAGCTAAAATAAAAATGATGAATGGAAGAAAAAAACTGCTGAAAAGTATTTGGGGGAATTACTTGGCTTTTCTTTCTTCTCTCTTCATGTCCATAGAGAAACAGATACATTAACTAATTAACTTTGATCCTGTTAAAGGAAACTTCAAAAAGAGAGAATTCTTTGCTTATGAAAATATAGTATAGTATTATTATCATGTGCTGCTTATGTACTTACCAAGTTCTTATACATGCACAAAAACCAAATTGCTATAATTTGTTCAACTTATATTTATTGAATACCTATTATGTGTAAAAAAGGAACAAAAGATGATATAAAGATGACTGATAAAGTCCAGATTGGATGGCTGGTAAAGGCATTGCTGAGATATTTGAGCTAAGATGTGAATGATACAAGGAGGCAATACATGAAAAGTTGTGAGGGGAGAATTATCAAACAGAGGTAGTGGAGGGGACTTCAGAAGTTTTATATAGAGAGATCTTAGGGATTTAGTCTTTCATACGAAAGCTGGGAGAGTTCCTGAAATCTATCATATCCTAAGAAGCATACTTCTTCTAATCGGACTGCATACTCATTTATTTTAGCAAGATGGTAGAAATAAACAAATATATGATGATGTTAAAGCCCTCATGTAGTGTCAAATGAAAGTAAAGTCCCTTCACGTTGCTCTCTGGGAATGAAGAAATAGGAAATGCAGAAATCACAAGGCAGGAATGCAGCAGTGTTAACTGGAGTTTAGGAAGAAGAGTGTTGTGAGAAGAGATGGAGTGAGGTCAAGAAGGAGAGAGGCAGCAGCAGAACATGTGGAGCACTGGGGCTCCGAATTAAAACAGACGGGTTTGATGTGAGTGCAGAGAGCAGCTGTTGGAGGATTTAAAATAGACAAAAAATGTGATTTTACATGATTTTTATGTTTATTCTGCTCTATTAGGAAAGGATTAAAGATGTGTTCAAGAGAAATCAAAGGTATCAGTTGGGGCTGTTACAGTAGTCTGGCTAGGCGATGATGGTGTTTTGAATAGTATGGAGCCAACAGAGATGGGGAAGGTAGCTGGATATGGAAGGTAGCTGGAGAGAGAGTGAACAAGACTCACAAAAGGGATGGATATTAGGGATGGTGATGAGGAAAATGGTAGCCTCAATCTATTAATTGAAAGGAGAAAAAAAAGCATATATATGTGCCTTTTTGTGTGAGTATGTGAATGTTTATAATTTATATCTTAATACTACTGTATAGTAGTTAAAATTTATGACACCAAGTTTATTGTCTCTCAGTTATTATAATTTTGAGAGCAAAATACAATGTTGACATACTCAACTGAAATACTTCCTTCAATGTGTTAGTGATTCCAGTGGAAAATAAATTATATGGTGAACTGCTAAGGAATAAAGAGTAAAATAAAATTGATTAAAAAGTACAAAGTGATTTCTAATCCCTTTTGTATTCATTTGTGTTATTAACCATCATATACTTTAAAAATTTATAACCTCTAGATAATTTGACAATTGTTGAAGGCTTACAAGATCTTAAATTAAAAATATGAATCAATTAGGATAATATTTGGCTATTATCCCAATAAACATTATGTACTATCTCTTAAATATCACTTTCTATTCATACATTGTAGCAGATTGCAAAGCACTTCTTCATCAGTTACTGTGTTTTCTTTTTACAATTATGTGAAATGCCAGAATAACCACTGTGATTATTAACCCATTGAGAATGCCAGGACTTAGGCTAAATGACTTGCTCAAGATTGCACAGATAAGAATAGAAGAGCCTGACTCAAAACTCATGATCTCTAGCTCTAAAGAAAGCTGGTTTTCTATTATAGGAAAACTTATACACACATACACACGCACATACAGAAATAGGTTTTAATTTAGAAGTGTGCTTGCATCTAAGCTGATTTATCATCTTGACTAGGAAGCAACTCTACAATACATGTTGATGTCATTAGATGTGATATTTGTGGATAAAATATCAATCTAAATTATTTGGGAAATTTATAGAGAGAATTTAGAGAAAATTTCTTTAGAAAAAATGTACTATAAAATTTAAGTCTTTAATACATTCTGAGTTAAATTTTAGTAACTAATGTAAGGTAGGGGTCCAATTTAATTCTTTTGCATGGGAATATTCAGTTCCCCAAGGCCATTGATTAAAGGGAATATTCTGTTCTTGGCTTCTTGTCAAATACTGTTTGACCATAGATGCAGGGGTTTATTTTTGGGCTTTCACTTCTGTCCTGTTGGTCTTTGTATCTGCTTTTATGCCACTATCATACTGTTTTGATTATACAGCTTTGTAATGTAGTCGGGTATCAGGAAGAGGGATAACTCTGGCTATTATCTTCATCCTCAGGATGCTTTGGCTATTGGGGTTTTCTTAGTTTTATTCAAATTTTAGAATTGTTTTTCTTTCTGTGAAAAATATCATTGAAAATTTGGTAGAGATTGCATTAAATTTATACATGGCTTTGGGTGGAATGGATATTTTTGTTTATTTGTTGTTTTGTGTGGCTTTTGTTTTTTTCTCCAAATTTTTATTTAAATTCCAGGTAGTTAATATGCAATGTAATATTGGTTTCTAGTGTAGAATTTAGTAATTAATCATTTACATACACAACACCCAGTGCTCATCACAAGTGCCCTCCTTAATTCCCATCACATAATTAACCCATCACCCCACCCACCTCCCTTCAGTAACTATAAGACCGTTCTCTATAGTTAAGAGTTTGTTTCTTTGTTTGCCTCTCTTTCCCCCTCTGTGTTCATTTGTTTTGTTGGTAGAATGAACATTTTGACTGTATTCATGCTTCCAATTTATGGACATGTTGTATCTTTCCATATATTCATGTCTTCTGCAATTTATTTCATCAATGTCTTACAATTTTCAGTGTACAGCTTCTTTTACCTCCTTGGTTAAATTTATTCCTAAGGATTTTATTGTTTTTGGTGCAGTTGTAAATGAGATTGTTTTATTTTCTCAGATAATTTGTTGTAGTGTATAGAAATGTTACGGATTTTCATATGTTGATTTTGTATCTTATGACCTCACTGAATGGATACTGAATTTTGCCAAATCTCAATAAATACAGAAAAAGCGTCTGACGAAGTTCAACATTCACTCATGTTAAAAACTCTCAACACATGGGATCAGTTATTGGGACTTCATTAGTTTTCTTTGGCAGTGCCATATTTGACTGATTACTCACCAGCCACGTACCCTTGAATTAATGTCCATGCACGTGAGGAACAAAGACCTTTTACCGTGTTTACGGACTGGTCTTAGCAGGTAAAGACTGTCTCCTGCTGGGTCTGCAGACTGCTGGGACTGCTTCTAGGTTTTACTCAGGTAGGGTTGGAACTGGGTCACATGGCTGTTTCTAGGTCTGGGTTGTCAGGCCTGTCATCAGAAGTGCAGACAAGCATACTTTCTGCTGGATCCCTACATGGACAGGATTGCCTTTGGGACCTTTGCTGAGAATGGTGAAAGCCAGGTCACAGGACTGCTTCTGACAGATGGTGGACCTACTGCCAGGGGCATGGATGCGTGTGGCTCCCACTGAGTTCTTGAGGAGACTCCTTCTGGATTTCTGGTGGATCTATAGGTAGACAGGACTACTTGCAGGATTGAGGTAGAGGGAGCTGGAGCTAGGTCACAGGGCTGCTTCAAGAGCTGCAGTCAGGACTCAGGTTGGCTGGCCTGTTACTGGGATGGAGGGTAGGCAGTGGTGGGTATGGATGGGTATGTCTCCTCCATGGTCTCTGTGACAGAGGAACTGACTGGACTGGTGCTAGAGTGGGGCTGGGAACAGGTCACAGGGCTACATCAGAATCCAGTTGGGTCTGTAGCTGGAAAGCCTCTAACTGCTGTCTGTGGCCCCTCCAGGGTCCCTTGGTAGATGGCACTGGTTGCAGGACCACTACTAAACAGGGCTAGGGTTAAAGCCAAGTCCTTAAGGGGGGAGGGCTGCCCTAAGTTGGCAGGAGGGACCATGCATGTTTAGTTTGCCACCAGGGTGCAGTCCTGCCTTCCCAAAGCAGCTTTGTTGATATTGAGCTTCAACCAGGGTTTTACAACCTCCTAAATGGATTCCAAAGTTCTCACAAAAGCACTGTGTTGGTGGATCTCTTTCAAATCATTGTATTAGGCTTGTGCTGGGGCTCTACTCTGTCATTTTGTTGAATTCTTGTTTCATTTTTTGTACTGTAATTTTGAGTGTTTCTTTATTCTTTGATGTATAGAATGTTAAATAGCAAGCATTGGTACCTTGAAGAACTATGTTCTTCTCTCCTTTGCATTAAATAAAAGCCAAATTGCTCTAACAATTTCCTCAAATTAATATTAAAAATGGGAATAGAGAAAATTGTTGTTAATGATATGTTTAGTCCATGAAATATTGACTAGAGATTATCTTTAAAAAGTTCTCCAAAGGAACGAATCTCTATTGAGGAAGGCAATGTTTCATCTTTACTAACTTTTTTCAGATTTTAAATCAGACAAAACTTAATCTATCTCTGTTCTAAAAAATATTTAACTTTGGTACTTTGAGTACTTAAGATATTTTGAATCAAAGGAGTAGAAACTTATATTTACTAAAAGTTACCTAGGTTTATCTTTTTACAAACCACAGGTAAGACCATCAGATTTTTAAAGCAAATAGTGGTAACAAGATTTTTCTTTGATGATAATATCTTAGAAAAGGAGACAGACCGGTAAGTTACATGCTTATTTTCCCTCTCTCTAGATGGTATTATGTTCTACATATTTTCTTGCATAGATTAAAAAAATGCCTTATCCTTTGGTTTGAAGGAGATAACCAAGTTTGGAAGTGAATATTTTCCCTAATAGATAAAAATTTTCCCCAGAGGCAAACTTTAAACTGCTGCATGTACCCTGTTGCTATTGGCAGGCACACATGAACTTAATTTCAGACCAGCAGGACTTACAATTCACCTCCATGGGAGATGCCAGAGGTTATGCTGTGTGTATACCCACAATAAGTTTCATTAAACAGTGTCTATTATTTTCACTCAAAAAATCAATAGAGACTGTAAAATCTTTGTGACCACTGATCTTTTCTACAGGCTGGAACATTTATAAAATGCTTTTCTTCCTCTAGGGAGAAAAGGTGTTAAGTGAGAGACTTTAGGGCTGTAACTGGCAGCTTTTCTCTGGTGGCCCCACTGATATTTGGTCTTGTAATGGAGTTTTCTAGTATGCTTCTAGGCACAAATGATATTTAGGCATGGACTTAATCATTAGTCACTTAGTGCTTTCACTGAGGAAATTTCCCATAGGAAGTAAAAGATTTGGCCTAGACCTTCTACTTCCTTCTGTCAGAGTACTCATGATTGATGAATGCTGCCTGATTGCAGGGAGGTAGGTAGTACATTCAGACAGAGATGCTACTGAGGACCAGAGTCTGGGGTTGAAGTCTCACCTGGAACTTTCAGAGACTTCATACAACTCTATTAACTATCATGTCTTCATAAGAAATCATTCTTAAAACTAGTACATTGCTCACTCTCTATCATCAGAAATAAGCCTTTGTCTTTCCAGAGAAATGCACTGAGAGGTCTTTAGTAGCCTAAGACAGTGTTTCTCAAGCATTTTTTTTAAAAAGACTTTTTTTTAAATTTTAATTTAAAATCATAATTAAGATTTATTAGCTTTGTTTCTAAGAGTCAATTATACCTTAATCCTATGGAGGGGCAAACCAAGAACAAAGCTTTAATTTTTATAAAAGATATTTCATTGTTTCCTTCTCTATTTACCAAAGAGACTTAAGAGAGAAACCTCTCTCCTGGTTCTTAGCTTCTTTAGGTTGATAAACAATGCAGGTTTCCATGGGCAGCAGATATAGTCAGTGAAACTTCTTGGGCTCATGAGCTGAGCTGTGGTAGGATCTCGGGTAAGTGATACTTCTAAATGAATACCAGGGTCTATGGAATGATGTTGGGCTTGTTCAAATTTTATTTTTACTTATTTATTATGCAGCCATGGCCAGAGCCTGGATTCAAAGAGGCCTCTTCCCAGAGCCCCATCATCTCCACATACTTGTGGAATATCTATGACCTTTGCCTCTGAGTCAGTGTTCCCAGTCTTGACTGATAAATCTATATTATATTAATAATTGAAATATCACCTTAATTATATTAATTGCTTTAGCCTTCAATGCGTACTTAACATTTTCAGTTAAATCCTTTTTCTGCCATCAATTTAACAGATGTTGGCAAGGATGTGTAGAAATAGGAACCCTCTTACACTATTGGTAGGAATGCAAACTGGTGGAGGGGCTCTGGAAAAATAGTGTGGAGTTTCCTCAAAAAATTAAAAACAGAATTACCCAACAACTCAGCAATAGCACTACTAGGAATTTATCCAAAGGATACAAAAGTGCTGATGCATCGGGGCACATGTGCCTCAATGTTTAACGCAGTACTATCAATAATACCCTAACTATAGAAAGAGTCTAAATGTCCATCAAGTGATGAATGGATACAGAAGATGTGGTTTATATATACAATGGAACACTACCTGACCATGAGAAAGAAGGAAATCTTGCCATTTGTAACAACATTGATGCAACTGGAGGGTATTATGCTAAGTGAAATAAGTCAGGCAGAGAAAGACAAATCATATGATTTCACTCATGTGTGGAATTTGAGAAACTTAACAGAAGACTATGGGAAAAGAGAAGGGGAAAAATAGTTTCAGAGAGGGAGACAAATCATAAGAAACTCTTAAATACCGAGAACAAACTGAGCATTGATGTGGGGGTGGGGGAAATGGGAAAATGGGTGATGGGCATTGATGAGGCCACTTGTTGGGATGAGCACTGGGTGTTATATGTAAATGATGAATCATGGGACACTACTCCCGAAGCCAAGAGCACACTGTATACACTGTATATTAGCTAACTTGACAATAAATTCTACGTAAAATAAAAACAAACAAAAATTTCAAAGAAGAATTTACACTTTACATATGTTTTGAATTTGCAAACAACTTCCTATTTTTAAACAGTCAGACCAATTTTTCATATGCAAAAAGAGTCTTTTCATAGCATTCTTGTACTGGAGCATGAGTCATTACAAAATGTTATGGGCAGAAAAGATGAAGGAGGAGGACATATCTTTGGTATGCTGAAAATTAATCCTCTGAATTGTCTCTATCAAAAGACAGCCAATTTTTTTTTCAAGTTTGAGGAAATGGTGCAGTGAATTTGTACATTCCCAAGTCATCACATTAAGATATGTAAGAATTATTAGAAACAAACTATTTATCAAGGGCTGTATTTATTCCAGCCATGTTTCTTCTTTCATTTTCCTTTCCTCCTTTCTATGTTTTCTTTCTTTTTTTTTCCATAATATTTTATTGTCAAATTGTTTTCCATACAACACCCAGTGCTCTTCCCCTTAAGTGCCCTCCACCATCACCACCACTTTTTTCTTTCTGATTTAGCTTATCTTCTACTTCATCTATAAACTTCATGTCTGAAGTCTAATAGTTTTGCCTATCCTAGCACAATTCATTCTTAGAGAATGAAAGAAGGTTTTAGTTAAATTCACTTAAATATTCAGCAGAAATTCATACCTATGACAGGTTTCCATCATTTTTTAAAAAGTAGTAAATTTCTAGCAAGTGAGTATCCTACTTTTCTTTGAAATTTAACAACTGTTCTTTCAAAGTTAATGTCAAGACTTAGAGTGCAGTTGAGTTCACGTAGTTATGATAAACACCACCAACAGCAATTTCTTCCTTAAGTGTCTTCTATACAGTTCAACAGAAGTGATTTTTGCTCAATTCAGTTTCAATATATTTACGGTGCTGACTATTTAACATTATGTTATCACAGAGTTCCTTTTCCCTGAGATAATTTGTGAAATTCATTTCATTTTTCCATGACACTGATCTGATCAGAGTACGGAATTACTAATTAGGACTATTTAGATTTTAACATTTAGAATTTGTAGTGAAGGAAATATATAAAATTTTATAGTAATACTTCATGCAAATAAAATGTGACGTTTATAAAGCTATACCACATTCTGACAACAGGCATATGTCAAGTCCCTTATGCTTGTTTAAAATCAGATCTTAATACAATATAATTTAGAATCCTTTTAGTGATCAAATAGAATTCATTTAAAATGTAGCTTGATTTCCACATTAATTTAATGATGACATAACTGTAAAGTTAGAAACATCTATATCAAACTTTTAATATGGTAATTCAGTGATCTCTCTCCTTTAAACCTGTACTGGATTTACTATCTTATCCATATAGAGTGACGTTTAAAAACGCAGATCTCTACTATTTAATAATTTTACTTGTTCTTGAATTTCAGTTTGAACATAATCCCACAATGCCAAGTATACTTCTAGGAAGTTAGTAGACACTTTTCTACTGCATGCTTACTGATTGAGTTCCTAAAAAAGGTCCATGTTTAAAGTTTATATAAGCCCCTAAAATAAAGCAACTGGAGCCAAGATCGTCACTGTGGCTGTCTATCTTGATCGAAGTAACCAAGTGAACACGAGGCTCACTCTATTCTGTAAATATAGCTTTTTAGGCATTTTTTTACTAAGTGTTGAGAAATGACTAAGTCTTGAAGATGACAGAAACAAACACTGCATTTGTGTAGTTCTCTAGAAATTCAATATGCTGTTAAATTATCATTACCAAGTAAGAAAATAATGTGTGCTAGGCAATATGACAATGCTTTATGTATCTTATCTTTTTCAAAAAACACAAGCTTTTGGGGCAAATTTTGCTTAGGGGTAGATTCTAAATCTCAACTCTGCCCCTTACTACCTGTGTGATCTTAGGCAAGTTAACTAACCTCTTTGCAGTTCAGTTTCTCAATGCATAAACTGGGCAGAGTAACAGAACAGGCCTCAAAAGGCTGTTACAAGAATTATACAAGATATTTACATACCACAAGCTTAGCTAGCACTATGTGTGGCACATATAAGTGCTCAATAACTATTAGTTTTAATTTACAATAATTCTGGCAAATATCCTGAAGAGTTAGTAAGGGTCATTTTCCCCACATGTATTTTTCTACATGTGTAGATGAACAAACAGGCTGAGGGGGGAAATATATATATATATCTCTCACACTTGTACAGCGCTATTTGATAAAGATGCAAAGATAGTTAGCTCTTTTATTGATCAGGATAGCCTCCATTATGCTACGTAACATAAAAGTTCACTATCTCAATGACTTAAAACCACAGTTCGTTCTTGCTCATGGTATCTGTCTATTGTGAGTGGCTGACAGCTCTGTTCCTACGTCATCATTGTTCTTCTTCCACGGCAGGCTGATAGATTTCCCAAATGTTTACATGATAGAGAACTCTCTAAGCTACTGCACTGACATTAAATGTTCTGACTCAAAGTGATGTAAATCATTTCTGCTCACAACTTTTTGGCCAAAACTAGTTATATGGCCACACCCAACTACAAAGAGCCGAGAAGTTTAATTCTATCAGTGGCACTAATGACTACCATAGATCTCATTATCCATTAACATAAAATATTAAATACTTATAATCAGCCGATCACTTTTCTGGACACTACAAATATAGCCAGGAACAAGCCAGATACGAAATAATTTCCTATGAAACCTACATTCTAATGTAGTAGTTAATAAAAAAATAACAGAAAGCATGAATAAATGGATAAATTATTTAATAAGAAAAATCAAATGTTAACTATGCAAAAAAGTTAAAAAGGGACAATCAGAAGTAACTTATTAGTAATTTAGACTGATGATCAGGAAAAAAAATCTCTCTGAGGAGATGATATTTGAAATAAGACCTGAATAGCTATTAAGAACTGATCCTGTGAAGATTGGGAGGAAGTACTCAAAGCAGAGAGTACAGATGTGCAGCAATTCCAAGGTAGAAACACATGTGTTGTGTTTGAGCAGAGGGAAGATAAGTGTAGACACAGCATGATGTTTGAGGGAGAGAACGTTAAAACACCAATGGGAGTGGTAAGCCAGTGTTTGTGTTTTTTCCTATTTGATGGGAAGGTGAAGGGTGAAACATTGAGATAGTATAAGCTGCTTTGTAGTTTTAAAAGATTCTATGGGGGAGGGGAACCTGGATGGCTCAGTTGGTTGAGCATCGACTTTGCTTAGGTCATGACCTCACAGTTTGTGAGTTCAAGCCCCATAAAGGGCTCTCTGCTGTAAGTGCAAATCCCACTTCAAATCATCTGTCCTCCTCTCTCTGTCCCATCCCTATTAGTCAACTTTTAGATACATAGCTGATATCCAAATAGAGACCTGAAAGAAGAAGTTAGATATAGGAGTTTGGAGACTAGGTCAGGTTTAGATATATAGATGTGGAACAATTCGTTAACTAGATGACATTTAAAATCATGGTACTGAATAAAATAAATTCTATCTAAAGTATGTAGATAGAAAAGAAAAAAATTTCCAGCAGTGAGGCCCACATCACTCCAAAATTTAGTGATCATAAAAGGCAAGCAGGCAGAACACTGAGACGGAGTGATCCATAGTAGGAAAATAACCCCTCACTGAAGTTAGGAGATAATTCTTTCAAGAGGCAATCAGTTGCAATGGATGTTACTGAGAGATCAAGTAAAATAAGAACAGAAAAGTGTCTGTTGGTTTGGCGATATGGAGGTCATTATTTGCCTCATCAAGAATGGGAGGAACCTAAATGGAGTGAGTGGAGGAGAGATTTTGAGGTGAAAAAGTAGAGGTGAGACTTTCACTATGAAGAAGATAAAAATGGGGCATTAATTGGAGGAGGATGCAGTGCCAGTTAAAGTATTTACAGAAAATGAAAGACAATAGGTACAATCCAGAAGGGGAGGGGTAGGGGTAGAGGGATTGAGAGAGAAAGAAGTACAGAAAAAAACTGATGGTGCAGACAAAGTTCACGAACAAAGGTCCTGAGAAGAAATGGGTGTCTGGAATCCAGAATAGAAGTGGACTCCAGCAAGGACATTTCATTGACAAATGCAGGAAGGAAGGGAAGTAGCTACACACACAGAGGTTTATTGGCAGATTTGTGGAGAGTAGAGGATACACCACTGGTTGGACTGCTTTTTTTTTTCTTTAATTTTAAGTATGAGGTAAGATCAACAGCTGAATGTGAAGTGGGGGATACAGGTGATTCTAGGACAGAGTTCAGAGCATGAGCTGGTCAATTTGGAGAGTGGTAAAACAACGGTGAGTATGAAAATATTGCTGTGTTGTGTTGCATGGTCATTTCATATGTGTGTACATGTTCATAAAGGTGTTCTCATTTATGGTGAGATCTGTTAGTCTGATTTATACTATTCTCCAACAAAGTTAAGTTGTTTGAATGCAGGGATGAGAGGGTAAAATAGGTAAACTTAATCAGAGATAAGGCTTTGCCAAGAAAGATGGAGAAAAAGATATGTGAAATAATTGTTTGTAACAGTAATTATAATGCTAATTAGCTCTAAATTAAGTACACAGAACTGAGGCTATGACAGGTTAGAGGGTAGAGCTTAATGGTAAAAAAATGGTATAGTGCTGGGCTAAAAATCTTACTTTTTGGAGGTAGGTGGGCATATAAATAATTAACTATAAAACAATGTGATATCTCCTATTTTTAGGCAAGTTTAGAGTCCTACAGGAATAATTAATTCTGTCTGGGGGCAGGGGTTGGGAATATATTGAATACACTCACCTCTTCCTAAGAATTATGCCAAATCTTTAGAGCAGAGGTAGCCTTTTTACTACCTAGGCTGTAAATAACATTTAGAGTTTGGAGACCCAGTCCCTGGGTTGAGAACATAAGCGTATTTTTCTACAATGCTCCCTTCTGCCAGAAACATAGATATCAATTACAAAGCTATTATTGTAATGTGGGCACATGGAGATGCACTAAATATTACCAGGCTCTCAAGTGATAACTGAAATGAAGAAATGATGCCCTGTTGGACACTAGATGTAGGAGACAAAAAGAAGGAAACATAAAAGATGTAGTTTGGAAGACTGGAAGAAATAGCAATACCATGCTTAAAAAAGAGCAGAGCCTGTCTGGGAGAAAAATGGTTGACATTGAGAATGAGAGGTTTGGGGTGGTTATAAAACATGTTTTGGGATCAGGCGAAAATATATAGTTGGTGTGCCAGGACTAGAAATGAAGACTGGGAGCCACTAGAATAGGAATAATAGTTGGCCACAACATTCATCAAGGTGCTTCTCAGCCCAAAAATCTGGATTGGTTACTTATGGTATCAGTTTTAATGTTGCCATAATCTCTTCCAACTTAGACATCAAATTTCTTCCCTCACTACTTTCCTAGTCAGCCCGGACACC
This sequence comes from Suricata suricatta, assembly GCF_006229205.1. Lineage (NCBI taxonomy): Eukaryota > Metazoa > Chordata > Mammalia > Carnivora > Herpestidae > Suricata > Suricata suricatta. The sequence goes on along the minus strand of NC_043705.1, from coordinate 62,275,563 downwards.
TTACCAACCTCACATAGTCATGCCTATATCCGCCCCCTGCATGTGTTTTGTTCTGTTTCTTTTATCTGGAATGTTTTCACTCTTTCCTTAGCATACATGCAAATCTTATCCATCTTAAAGTCTACTTTTTTCTTAAAACTCTACTCTAGACCCAACTTGTAGCTATATAACAGACATACAATGTCTTTTCACATTTAAGGTTAGAACTGGCTCTTATATTAGCTCAATTTTTCCATGTGGTTAATTTCATCTTCCTAAGTGGACTTATTGGCAGTAGAGCCATCATCAAAAGAGCACTGGATTTGGATTCTTGAGTTCTGGCTTCAAATCTTCAGCTTTTTAACGTCACAGAGCAGTGCAAAGCATTTTCCTAAATTGGTTTCTTTACCCATAAAGTAAGGATTGCAATTCTTAACCTTCAAGTTTATTGTTGGGTTATATGAAATGATGTGAAATATTAGACCACAAAATCCACTCTAACTGGTTGTGATGGTAAGTTTTTTAAAGTTTATTTATTTATCTTAAGAGAAAGAAAGAGAGTGAGCAGGAGAGAAAGAGAATCCAAAGCAGGCTCAAACTCAGGAAGTATGAGATCATGACCTGAGCCAAAAGCAAGAGTTGGACACTTAACCAACTGAGCCACCCAGTGTCCCTTCTGATGGTTAATTTTATGTGTCAACTTGGATAGGCCATGGTAGATACTTGGTCAAACATTCTAGATCTTTCTGTGAAGGTATATTTTTAAATGTTTGTTTATTTGGGGGCATCTGGGTGATATAATCAGTGAAGTGTCTGGCTTCAACTCAGGTCATGATCTTGTGATTCATGAGTTCGAGCCCCGCATCAGGCTCTGTGCTGACAGCTTGGAGCCTGGAGCCTGCTACAGATTCTGTCTTTCTCTCTCTCTCTCTGGACCTTCCTTGCTTGAGTGTGCTCTCTCTCTCTCTCTCTCTCTCTCTCTCTCTCTCAAAAATAAGTAAACATTAAAAAAGAGAATTGTCAACTTATCAATTATTTTAAAAATTCTTAAGAATGAAAGTCATCTATTACTCTCCTTTGTGTACCTTTGAAGTCCCAAACTTCTGATGTTCAGGTCACAGATTCTCTGATCAGCCACCTTTATCTTTGTCCCATTTTTCTCCTCTCTCCCTGCAATGACCCGCACTGTCACCATTTTAAAATTTAGTTTCTGCCAGGACTAATTTTCCATTTATTCCTGAAGTCACATTTTAGGCACAATTTTAGTAGTAGGCCCATTGTTTTTATGACAGTGTCTGGCATTTGGTTCATTGATTTTATTTTGAGTCAATTGATTCAAAATGTAGATGACTGATGTAATTTCCACAATACTCTGTATTAAGGAAACTAACATGAGTAAACTTGACAAATGCAAAAGATAAAGGAAATAAACATGTATTTGGATTATCAACAAGGTTAACCAAGTTTCAGGGCAGAACCTAAGAGTGCTATTTAAAAGTTCTGAGTCAGTTTAAAAAATCTTTACTTTTTCCTCTGAAGAAATGGGATTTGTTAACTTATCTGATTCTTTCTGTTGATTTGATGAAAATATTAGGGCTGGACCACAAACAAATAAAGATAGGTATGCTAAAAACTAATAGCTAATATAACCAATTCATATATTTCATGCTAATCACTGAGCTAAATATTTTAAGTGCAATTGATTTAATTTTCACAATAGTCTTTAATGTAGGTAAAACTTCCCCATTGTACAAATCAGTAAACTGAAGAACTTGTAAGGTTTAGAAATTTTCCAAAGATAAAATAAGGGCAGAACATTAAGGCTCTAGATTGGGCCTCCTAACCGACATTTTACTATTTCTCACTGAACAGCATTACTATTGGGGCATTTATTTTTGGTATATATATATATATTGCTTTATGGGCAAGATAAATAAGAATTAGTGAACTCTGACTTCCAAAGATTTAGTTATCCATACATGAAATCCCTTACTGGATGATTTTATTTGTCTCTTTTTTTTAGCTTTTCCTCCTTTTTTTCAAATAAAATATGAGCATATTGTATGTGGCTGTAGGCAAGGAATACCCTCTGACTCCACCCAGCACTGAAATAAGAAACGGGGTACATACACTCTGACAGATGAAGTTAAGGGGTCTATGAGTAGCAACAACATATGCAAGTGACTCCTCAAGACTTGGCCCAGAAGGCAGAGGAGTATATGTTATGTTTGGGGATGTTCATATGCTTATCAAGTGAATTAAAGGTTGAGGACAGAGAAGCGGATCACCCAAATGAAATGTCACAGCTCATCTATCAGATGATTGTAGAAATTATCTCTGTGGGAAGAGGAGACTCATTTAAAACTAATTTAGTCTTTGGGTGGGGGGAGGCTTCAAAGACATTTCAAGTTGGAGTGCCTGGGTAGTTCAGTTGATTGTGTCCAATTCTTGATTTAGGCTCATGTCATGATCCCACAGGATGCAATCATCTGCCTCAGATTCTCTCCCCCCCTCTCCTTCTGCCTCTCCCCTGCTTGTGCACATGTGTTCTCCCTCAAAAAAATAAAAATAAATTTAAAAAATTAAAAAAAATCATGTCTTAACAGAATTACATACATACAAAATTACATAATTATAAAATTTTTTCAAAGAAATGATTATAAATTGGAACAAAATTATACCACAAAATATATTATTTTCTTTTTTTCTTAAAGGGTATTATGCTTTCAGCCCCATAGTGCTGGATTTCAAATGGAAAGCCTGAATGACTAAAAATGAGAAAAGACCCTATTTCAGTTGTTCTCCATTCTCTTTGCCCTGGGAGATTAATCATCAGTCATTTCCCTTGGGAAGTTTATATTCTTTTGAGGATTGAACAGAATTAGCTTAACAACGAGGAGGGCACGTCTTCAAGTGTGGCACCACAGAATCTCCATCCATAAATTATATGGTTGTTTGAATTAGTTGGTCATTTTTTGTGTGTGTGTTTTCTGAAAAGAAGCATGAGAATGAAGAAGAACAGCAATTTAAAAGTGTGAATCCACTGCTTTTAATATTGCATATGACCTGGAAACGAGTTCTGGAAGTAAATTATAACAAGAGAGACTTCAATGGGGAATATGGAAGGAAACAGAATTAATCTCCAGCGAGCAGTTCTCACCATTTAGCTGGCTTGCCAGAGTAGACCCAGATAATATACAGGTGTGCTGAATAATGTACTGGGCGTTTGCCAAATCTTCAAGCTGAATTTTCTTACCTTGGGGGGATAAAAGTCTTTTGTGTATAGGTCTTTGTTCTTTTTAGAGTCCATAACCCTGTTTTCTCTGCTATCAGTGCTTCAGCAGGAAGTATGTCTGTTAATTTTATAATATGTACAACGATAACATTGTGAGGAAAATAGTACGAAGGAAGGGTAATTGAAGTGGAATTTTACAGTTTTTTAAACAAAAATAATGGAATATTTTAAAGTTCATCTAGGAAGATTCCATATGTTCAGTATAATACTGAACTCCTACATAGTTCTTTAAATGCATCCAGTATATATTCCCATGAAACACAGTAGGAGAGAAGTCATCTGTCCTGTTTTAACTATGGGGAAATTCAGGTAAAGAGGTCAGGTGACTTGCCCAAGAGCTAAATTGAATAAATCCAAATGTTATAGAACTTCTGGCCTACTCCTAACTGTGAGTTTACCTACTTGTATACTGTGATACTTTAATTATAGTATTTAGGTGTACCTTAAAGTAGCACACTTTTCTTGCCTCAGAACGGTAACCCCTCTGAAGATGCCTAATGAAATTCATAGGGGTTGGCATTCTGAATGATTATCTCTAAAAGATGGTAAATGTAAGGCATGTTATGTAAATATAAAAATGACTGGGAGCCAGATGATCTTTCCAGAATTAAATCATGATACTCTGAGTATAAAAACTACATAAGTGAGGACGCCTGGGTGGCTCAGTTGGTTAAGTGTCTGACTCTTGGTTTCAGCTCAGGTCATGATCTCACAGTTTTTGAGATAGAGCCTCAGGTGGAGGACTGGAAAAGAATAATGAAGAGGGAATAAAAAGAGACAGGGGTGTACCTGGGTGGATTAGTTGGTTAAGTGCCCAACTGTTGGTTTGGGCTCAGGTCATGATCTCTCAGTTTATGAGTTTCAGCCCTGATCAGGCTCAGCACTGACAGTGAGGAGCCTTCTTGGGATTCTCTCTCTTCTCTATCTGCCCCTCTCCCACTTGCATTCTCTCTCTCTCTAAAAATAAATAAACTTAAAAGAAATCTACAAAAACGGTATTCCTCATCTGCCTAAGTCCCCATGCCTCAGCTTTGTTGTTGTTTGTTTTTGACAGAGTGAGCAGGGGAGGGGCCGAGAGAGAGGGGAGATAGAAAATCCCAAGCAGCCTCCCTATTGTCAGCGCTGAGCCTGATCAGGGCTGAAACTCACAAACCGTGAGATCATGACCTGAACCAAAACTAACAGTTGGACAATTAACCAACTGAGCCACCCAGGTGTACCCCCATCTCTGTTTTTATTTCCTCTTGATTATTCCTTTTTAGCCTTCACCAAGAACTCTGGATCCTCCTGCCGGAACCTCTTTAATATCAAGGGCTCTCTCCTGAGGTGTCTAACACATAGATTTTGAAATCTTATCCAAATAACTTCCATGTTTTGGTCTTTACTCTGTTTCTCATCAAAACTGAGCTGTGCTCAGTCTATTCCCTTAGGATATTGCTACTACGCAGCAGGTGGTCGAATCCATTTAATGTAAATGCTTTTTAACACTTATCAAACCACATCTCTCTTCCCACAGGCTTGTGCATACATTAACTTTCTGTTACAGATGTCCACTAAATGCAACTTTCACTTTCCAGCTCCTTTCACACTCTGAGCCCTTATATGCTGTTTTTTATTTTCTATAGAAAATAGAATGCTACGTAAGGACAGAGTGGGAATCTGCAGGTTACATGGGTGGGAAACAACTACTTGATTATACCAGTAAACCCCATCTTTCTAAAGCTCACATAATGCCACTTCATTTTTATAAAAGACATACATTAGTACCTGTTTTCATAAATGAAAGAAAGCCAAAGAGGATTTTCACTTTGTGAGAAAAAAGGTGAGAAGTGAAAATAACATTTGCTGTTTGTTTTGCAGAGAGCTCTGTTAGAGAGGCTGTTTGCACTCTGAGCAGCAAGAGAGAGCCCATTAAACTCCTTCCCCAGAACTACACTCAGCAACTGCACATCAAGCAGCCATAGCTTTCAACTGTGTCTGTGAGCATCTATGTTTTATATTGACTTGTTTTGAGTTTCCATTAGCAAAGTATGTCCTAAGGTATAAGGAAAGCCTAATGGATGTTATTTATTATTACTTTTTTTTGCATATGGGAAAGTTTGAAATTTTTCCATGCAAATTATTGGTAATTGCTTCTTTGCTTTATGCCATTTGGGCTTATGAAAAGTTTCATAGGAATCCTCTATTTTCAGATAGCAGCAGAAATCTGTATAACTTTCCTTGAGAGTGTCTTCTCTCCCTAATTAGGTGAAAACTCCTGGAAGTAGTGCCTGCTGTTGTTTTGTTTTTAAAGTTTATTTATTTATTTATTTTGAAAGAGACAGAGCACACGACTGGGGGAAAGGCGGAGGGGGAGGTGGAGGGGGAGGGGGGAGGACGAGGGAAAGGGAGAGGGAGAATCCCAAGCAGGCTGTGCACTACCAACACAGAGACGGACATGGGACTCAAACCCATGAACCGTGAGATCATGACCTGAGCCAGAGTCAAGAGCCAGATGCTTAAGTGACTGAGCCACCCAGGTGTACCAGTTTTTATTGCTGTCCTTATTATCATTCTTGTCACTTTTACAAACTGATGCAATTATACCAATAATGAAATTATCAGAAATTTAATGCTTTTTCATTCACCTCATACTTTCATTTCACATATATGTCCCTACCTATGTGTATAGTTGAACTATAAGCTCAATTCTAACTCATGCTTTTCTTATTCTGTTTCACTGTATTTCAGATACATGTAGGCACGTTGCTAGGTAATGCATGTGGAGGTGGCAATTGATTTAAAGTTTATTTTTCATATTTAGAACTTTTAATAGCATGCACATAGCTAGTGGTTAGTTAAAATACTTGTTAAATAATGTTATTTCAGAACATAGAACTAAATCTTTGTCTTCTGTATACATTGCTGGATATAGATGAGGAGTTTCTGAGTAACCAGAAAACAGGAAAACAAGATAGGGAGGATCGGAAGAGCAATGATGCACATCAGAAAATGTCAATCAAGCTGTGACTGGGTCTAGTAGATAAATCTTCAAACTAATTGTTTTGAAAAGATTGCTCTTAAGTATGAACTTTAAAAATGCTTCTTTGATATATAACATTTATAATTTGTTTTTCCTCATGTTTTCATGAACTTCTGCAGAAAACTTCCCATTAGAAGTTTTAAGAAGTTTTAAGAGATTAAGAGTCATAAGGACAATTATTTTGTCATTCTGTGGGAACACTATTAATACATTGGAACAACAGGTATAAACTAGGAAAGTCTGATGGAAACCAAGGCAAATGTTTACCTTTTAAGATGTCCTATGAACATTTTAGCTCATTCACATAGAGAAGGCCACCACTATCAGGATAATTTCATCAGAAATGTGCTCTGCTCTCCAACTGTGTGTATTTAAACTTGTTAATTATTAAAGCGTCTTTATGTAAGTGTCCAATCCTGAAAAGTCTACATCTATTAAAATGCTCTAAAGAACACTGCAATAGCTCAAGTTGACTGCTTGACAGACATTTATAACAGTGGATAGGAGAATGAGCTTTGGTTGTCAGGCTTGGCTTTCAATGTTAGTTTCTCCCCTTACAGTTATACAAATTTGGCCAGTTACACTCTATGAATTTCAGTTTTCTCCATTAAATGAAGGTGGTATTAATGACACCTCAAAGATGTCATGCAGATTAAATGAAATAAGGTAAGAGAGTACTTAGTAGAGTATCCGGTGCATAACCTGTTGTCCAAAGATGTTGGGATAGTAAATTGACAGAGTCCTTGACTTTCCCTACTGCTTCTTTCTGAGTGTGTCGAGAATGCACGATGCTGACCACTGCTTGCCCAGACCACTTCAGAGTGTTGAGTTTGCAGTGAATAACCCTGAGACAGTGGAGGAATAAAGTCTCGCATTAGGACAGAGAGCATGCTTGCTTAATGCCTGTCCTAAAACACGAAGTTCCACAAGCGCTCCTTAGCTGCAGTGCAAACCCAGACTATACAAACAGAACTCATCTGGGCCCTCTGTATCATTTCCATGGAACTTGGGATCAAAAAGAACTAAAGTAACCATGATTCTCATGCCACTTGCTGGGATATGAGTCATATATTCTTTTGTCTCTGACCAGGTAATCTTGTATCTTTTGCCAGGATCCTTGAAATTTTAACAGGCTAACTTATTAGCTTGTAAGAAGGGGAAAATCATATCCCCGACTCAATAGTTTTGGTGACAAGGATAGGATACTGAAAGACATATGGCTTTCTGGCACAAGGAGGACAAAACCTTAAAGGTCAGGTTCAGGGATATTAAGGACTCCTTGGAATCTGGTAGCAAGTGCCCTTGCCCAAGCCCTAGGCAAGAATACTGGCAGGGTGGTGGGGGAGTGGACAGAATATGGGTTTCTCCTTGCCCTATCTATTAATGAGGCAGGTGGTGGGAAGTAAAGCTGAAACAGTCTGCCCCAAAGGTGTGCCTTGGTTATCTCTCTGTCTTCTAGGCAAGAGGAGCAAAGAATGTTATCATGACAATGAGACATAAGCCTCACAATGATGCCTGAAAGGCAAGGTGGCTTGTGGTTGTAGAGCTGAGTAACCTCTTCAGCAAGAATGTTAGCAAAGATGACCTTATTATTTGACAAATACCTTTGGTTGGAGCAAAAATTTAGGAATTTTGATATGCAAAGAAGCCTCTGCTTTAAAGAAAGTAAATGCAAAACCATTTCTTGCAGTGCAGAGCCAGCCCTGTGTGTGCACCTGCTGCAGCCCAATGCGACTGGCAACAAATGACAGAATACGGGGCATGGGACAAAGAGAAGAGCTGAGGCTATGAGGTTGGAGGTACAGTGACATGGGTAGGAGAAGAAAAGTTCCCCTAAGCAAGGTGCGTGGGTGCTGGGAGGTATACAGGGAAGAAAGCATTACTTTGTTTGGATTCCACACTGAAATAAGGAATCAAAATGAGGAAAACATTCTCTCTACTCCCTGTACCACACAACCGTCTTCTGTGAGAAACCCTCCTCTGCCCCTCCACCCATCATGAATTCTCTGCTGGGAGATGGTGTGGTCTTGCTGCTGCTGTTGCTGTGACTCCTAACCCACACACTTTAACTTGTTGGTCTATGTTACTTTAAGAGAAGATGGTACTCAAATTCCTCTGATAGGGTTTTGATGAGGCTTACAGGCTTCAAGGAAAGTTAATGTGACATTATATGGGGGGCCCACTGGGCTAACTCAATGTACCATTTTTGTGACTCCATATCTGAATGTATAATGGAATGGTGTGTTAGACGCCTGCATGTCTCCATCTTATGAGCTCCAGAGGGAATTTTCTTGCTTAGGATCTGTTGCATGTACTGTCTTTTCTAGGGTGCTCCAATAGAAACAATAAAAAAACCCTAGAAGGGGAAAGGGAAATCATAATTTTAAAGATGAAAACATTCTAGGAACATTCAGAGAGGTCATTCATTTTCCAATGAAACAGTGCCATCTGTCTGACAAGCCACCAAGTACACCCCCTTTGAAAGACAACCATTGGCTTGCTACCACTATGCTCTGGATGGAACCGAACACCTTATGAAGATCTTGTGATTTTCTGTTGGGAGCTATTTGAACTTACCGGTAGAGTGAAAATTCCTGGTGAGGGTATGGCACCAGGTCTCTTGCCCCAAGATAGCTCCCCAAATCTACCCTCTTGAAACTTTTCATTTCTGCTTGGGCACCAAACCTCAGAGTGCTTTGCTGATTAGTGTCAGGAGCAGCCTGTCCCCCTGCCCTGTCCCTGAGGCATGATTGCACCTGGTCAGGGAAAAGATGAGTAAACAAAATACACCCTAATGCAACATATACTTTTCCCCTAAGCAATTAACTGATAACTGACTACCTTCTGGGCCTGAATGCCTTTGTGAAAGTCACTACTGCAATAAAAAGTATCAATCATCTTTGGGACTGTGAGAGCAGACATTATGTCTCCTGGGAACCTGTTTTTCTGGGAACTTTCTCTCAGGGTTATAAACAGCCTAATGACCCTTACTCATAAAAAACTGACCTTTACTAAACAATGCTGTTTGCCTCTTGGTTAAAGGAAGCTTCCTTAAGGCTAGACCTGAGGTTTTGTAAACATACCTATGACACCGTAAGTGCCTATAGCTAAGTTTTTTATGACAACCATTACTACTAGAATTGTAATTTCTGCAGAACCCATGTCCTGGAAAATTGTAAAACTTTTCTATGAGAAATCATTTACTGCTCTTTCTGGTTCTTGTACCTTTTACCATAAATAAAGCTTGAGAACCAGACAGGGTAGAGATGCCTGCCAGAATGGTAGAGACACCTTCCAGGTGGTCAGAGGTGCCTGTCTGGTGATCAGAATGAAACTCAAGGCTCTCTCACTCTATCTGGCCTACACCGTAATCCTTCAGGGGAACCCTGGACCTGCTGGAGCTGGGCACTGGCAACTTTCAGTGTCAAATTCATATTTGTAGGTGAGTAAACTTGAACTTGATGATAACTAGGTAGATTGGACCTGATATGCTTCACCAGTCACGAGGAAATGCCATATTCATTAGGGTAGTGAGCCTGGCCCTGATGCCATCTCAGTTTTACATGAAAAGGCAACTTTCTCCTTTAGAGGAAAATTACCACTCACTCCACCAGCTTGAAGTAAAGCAACAGGAACAATGGGTCCCTAGATTGACAGAGGTTCCCCTAAATATCAGGGTCTGGTACAATGGTAGTTTAGTTAAGTAGACATCTTATGGTATCCATTGGGCATTGCCACTGTTCACCCTCAAGGTGAGGCTTTTGAAAAACCAAAAAACAAATGCTGTCAATCCTTCTGGTGGGCAAATTCCAGACAGTCTCCTAGTCCTGGTCAGTCCTCTCCTTGGTGAATCTTGCTACATTTTATTGACTCCTGGGCCATTGTGACTTGGCCATCTGGCTGCCACTTGGAAGACCTCACACTGGCAGATTAAAGATGCTCCACTTACATGCCATTATAATGGCCCATTCTCTAATGAAACCAAATAGTATCAAGAAGATAGGCCCTACATCACACGGGTCACTGCCATCACTACCTGGACTTACTGTCATGCCAGATTTGATAACACAGACACCATCACAACAGATTTTATGTTTCAGATGCAGAAGCCACCACTGTTTGTTAGACTTGTGATTCCTGCCAAGTTTGAACTATTTGTATTGTGGAGAAGGAAGATGAACTGCTTGGGACATTGACCCTATTTACTCCTGAAAATTCAATACATCAGTTTGACCCCATCATAGGGCTACTGCTATCTTGCCATTGTTGAAACTTTTTCAGCTTCCCATCTAATCAGCCAACTCCAGGCATAGTACTATGGGTCTTGAAATTAAACTGTCATGTTTTCAGCTTTCAGTCTACTTAGGGTTCAAAATAGCATGCCTTTTGACACAAAGACTGGTCCAAATATTAAGGTATTTGATGGACATTCCACATTCTTTACCATCTTCAAAAGTCTAGTATTGCTGAGCATCTGGAAAGTCTTCCTTAAAAATCAATTAAAGGGGTGCCTGGGTGGCTCAGTCAGTTAAGCATCCAACTTCAGCTCAGGTCATCATCTCACAGTTTGTGAGTTTGAGCCCCATGTCGGGCTCTGTGCTGACAGCTCAGAGCCTGAAGCCTGCTTTGGATTCTGTGTCTCATTCTCTTTCTGCCCCTCCCGCACTTGTGCTCTGCCTCTCTCAAACATAAATACATGTAAAAAAATTTTTTTTAAAAGGAAGTGCTCGCCCCTTTAAAAAAATCAATAAAAAATATTTGACTCTCTCTCTACCTCCTTCATGATCTACACACCTTAGTAAAACAGTTTGTTCCCTAAAGGACACTGTATTCAGAAAAGTGTTTGTCTTTTTGTTGTTGTTGTTGTTATTGTTGTTGTTGTTGACTTCTGGGTGATGATCAGGAGAACAAGAGCTGAGGTTATATTGATCTATTTTGAAAATTTAGAATTTCTCTTGATCACTCCTGAGCATGATGCTTACTTCTTTTCTCTAACTATGCAAACCCACTGTGCGCACATTATCCATCTGGCTTTCTGCAACATCCCTATAGGAGTTAGAAAAAAGAGAACCAAAATATCAATACATTGTACTGATGTTCACTTGGCTTGTTATGCTGTGAGTAATAAAATCCTTTATCTTTGAACCAGGAGTCTTGTATCTTCTACCAGAACCCAGGAAACCATTATTAGCTTGTAAGAGGGTAAAATAAAATCTCAGACATGACAATTAGTGATGAACTGAAACTCCTTATTCTTAGGTTACTGGTCGGAAATCTAGGTGGCTGAAGCTTTTTATCACCAACAAAAAGAATGTAAAGTAAATGCCTAAGCCTAACTCAATATACAAGTATTAAAATCAATGAAAATTGCTTTTATTTTGCCATTCTTTTTTTTTAAGTAAGCTAATGATTAGGTGTTATGCAACACAAATTATATTGTCTATGAATGTCAGATCTTACCTTTTCTAAAATACAAATTTTGATTATGAAAGTGAGATACTGAAGTTGGCGGAAGCTGTTCTATTATTGCTTATTCAAAATTGGTGGTAAAGCATTCAGCTAAGCAGTAGGCTCACACACCTTAATTTGAGATGCTTAAATTAAGATGCTCAATTTAAGATTCACACACCTTATTTAAGAAACTTAAACTGAGGCATGGAGAAGATTATAGTAGAATGAGGATTTAGTAATACCTGGATTTTAGCTAGGCATATATTTCTGTAAGAACTCTACTTTTTAAAAGCAATTCCTTTTCTTAGAGCTAAGATTGAGCTGTTCATTACATGTGTGCCTTTGAAGGAAAATAAACACCATACAACTTGAGGCCTTGAAAAATGTCTAACTTGCTTCCTCATTGCTGTTAAGACTGTGTGGTCTTGCTCTCCTGCTGTTCACCACTCACTAGTCAATCAACCACAGTCAATCAATAGCAAAGAACAGAAGCAGTAACAGGAGAGATCACACACAGTTTAAACTGCCAACCCATGAGCTGCCTCTATAAGGCACAGGCCAGAAGAAATACATACTTGATTCTTACCTGGGTTCTATGATTTTTATCTTTGTCAAAAATATCACATAAAGAATAAGATTCAATTAGAGAGCCAAAGTTTTTTATTGTTTCTTTGAAAACACATGAGTTAAAAAAAAAAAAAAACACTGTTTAGTGTGGGAATATGGCTCAGCCCTCTCCAAAATTTCCTGAATATCTCTAAGCCTTGATCACTGAAGAGTCAAAGTCCTTTGCTATAATTCTGGGGTGAAATTTTCCCATTTCTTATTGATTTTTCCCAGCTTTTCCTGAGGCTAATGAACTATGAACCTGTTTTATCAGCCTGTATGAGAGATACTGAATAAAAAAGGGGACTTTTGAGCTTTGAATCAGTAATCACACTGACCTACTGATGAATGAAAGTTTTCAGTTTCCAAATACATACTCAATAGACTATATAATACATACATCCATTTAAACATATGCACAACTTTCTTTTACTTCCATGTTGTTTGATGAGTTTTTATTTGTTCATAAACACTAGATTTTATTTTGAACTTCTAAGGAATATATTTCAATTTTTAAATGTTTCAAGTTTTTATTTAAATTCTAATTAATTAACATATAGTATACTATTAGTTTCAGAAGAATTTAGTGATTTATCACTTAGAGTGCTCCTCACAACTGCCCTCTTTAATACCCATCACCCATTTAGTCCATTCCTTCCCACCTTACCTCACTTTCAGGAATCTTTAGTTTGTTCTTTATAGCTAAAATTCTCTTTTATGTCATGCCTCTCTCTCTCTTTTTTTCCTTTCCCCTATATTCAATGTTTTCTTTCTTAAACTCTACATATGCATGAAATCATATATTATTTGTCTTTCTCTGACTTATTTTGCTTAGTGTAATACACTCTAGCTCTATCCATGTCATTGCAAACTACAAGATTTTATTCCTTTGGATGGCTGAATGATATTCCATTGTTTATACATATACCACCTCTACTTTATCCATTCATCAGTTGAAGGGCATGTGGGTTCCTTCCATAATTTGGCTATTGTTGATAATGCTGTTATAACATCAGGATGCATGTGTCCCTTTGAATCAGTAGTTTTGTATTCTTTGGGTAAATACATAGTAATGTAATTGCTAGGTTGTAGGTTAGTTCTGTTTTTGGCATTTTGAGGAAACTCCATACTGTTTTCCAGAGTGGCTGCACCAGTTTGCATTTCCACAAACAGTATAAGAGGGCTCCCCTTTCTCCACGTTGTCCCCAACACATGTTGTTGCCTGTGTTAATTTTTAGTAAGGTATATATTTCAAAGGTCATTGTATCAATTGATTTCTTAATTTCTTAATATTTTTATGCAATATCAAGTGCAAACTATTTGCTGAATTTTGTAAGAAAAACAAAAGGAATATTACTAGAATCTAAGATTTTACAGTTAGGAAAGGAAAATAGTAGATGAACACTATGCTAGGTCAATGTCAGATGTTTATATATACTATAATGGAGATACCAATAAAAATGCAACCTTTAGGAGAGCAATAGGTCATTTTTGGCTTTGGTGGGAGGGATGGTTCATGAACAAAGTGCAAGTAGAGCTAGGGCCAGAGTGTTGGCCAGAATACTTTAAATCACTATATGGTTGATTTATTAGTTAGAACACTTGCCACAACTTGTACTCTGAGAAGCTCAAGTTGTTCCTATCTTAAAGCAGGTCAGATTTCCCCCAGGATGCTAGCATTCTATTCCAAACACTTTGATTATGCCTACAGAAATAAATATATTTTACATCATGATCCAGTATACACATGCACATATATTCAACTAAAGCAAAATATTGATTTAACAATAGCTACCTGCTTTATAGACTTTTTTTTTGTTTTTATTGACATAGAACTCCTACCATGAAGTACACAAATCCTGTGTGAGACTTGGTAAATTTATCCATGGAGGTATCTAATACCCTTAATGTTAACATAGCTAGAATCATGACATAGAACTTTTCTAGGCCCCAAGAAGTCTCCCTCATGTCCCTTTACACAAAATCCTCCCCAGAGAGGTAACCACTATCTGTAACTTTATCAAAATGCAGTACTTTTTCCTATTTTTGAATTTCATGTAGAGTATCTAGCTTCTTCCAATCAAGATTATGTCAATGCTGCATACTCTCACTTTTATTTAATATAAATTACCAGTATATTTTAAAATTGAGATAGAATTCATATACCATAAAATTTACTGTTTTAAAGTATACAACTCAGTGGTTTGGGGAGGGGGCCTGTGTGTGTTGGGACATACAACTTCTTGCTTCTGCAAGGATCCAATTTCAGCCGGAGGTAAGAGCTTAGGGCCTTCTCAGGTCTATTCTGCACATGTGCCCAGCCCTGGATACACGCACAGTCCTCTGTATGCATTCGACCTTCGAGATTCTTAGAAATGTATTAGAATGTTTCAAAGTTTTCAATGGACATCATCACACAGATTTCTAAGCTGTTAGCCTATTGTTTGCGCCAGTTGTTATCGACTGCATTTGGGCATCTGTGCTGTTAAACAGTTGCCTCTGTTTTTAGCAAGTGCCTAGGGAAAAAGCTGCTTTCACTAGTCAAGCTCCAATTAGATAATAGAAGTCCAGACTTGTGAGTAAATTCTTCCAGGGAACTACCAGACATGTCAAATGATGACAATTCTCTGCTGATGTGGCATGAAAAAGCTTCTTCCTTGTTGGATCTCTTTAGTGGTAGCCAGTCTGCTGGATTCACTATGACTGTGGTAGTTGATCTATAAGTCTACTGCAGGCAAGGTAAAAGTGCCACAAAATGACCTATTTTTACAAAGCTCCAGTAAAGCCCTTAGTTTTCTGAAAACCTTTGTTTAATCTCCCAAGTTCTGAAAAAGTTGATTCTGACTATTTTGCCAATGCTTTTATTGCTTCTGTGTACATTCTTACTCTACAATATTCTGTGACATCACCTCTACACCCATCTTTTTACACACTGTAATATTTTTAGTCTCTTTTATTGGAGTAATGGTTACCACCCACTTCAACAGTTGAGTAGAGGAACAGCTGAATCCCACAAATTGAAAAGTAAGGATTCTAGCCACCTATGGGCATTTATGTAGTTTTAGTAGCAAGAAGCATACAATCTTATAGAGTACAAGAATGGATGTAATAACCTTAAACAGGGCTAGAAAGAATGTACTAGCATACAGAGGAACACAACGTGAGGGTCTTAAGTCCTGTAGGATAACTCAAGCTTTCAACCTGCACATTTGTCTTGATTATTGTGAAGCAGTAAGCAAGAATAAATTTGACTCAAATTATCTATATCAGGCTATTTCAAGCCTCTGCCTCCGTTTTGATACGTATCTACCGTTATCGGCTAAATCGCTTCCCCCATTCATATATTGTTATCTCTAACCCCCAGTACCTGAGGGTGTGGCTGTATTTAAAGATGGAGCCTTTAAAGAAGTAACTGAGGAAAATGAGGTCGTTTGGGTGGTACCTAATCCAGTATGACTTTCGTATTTATGAGAAGAGGAGCTTTGGATACATAAAGGACAGAGCATTTTTAAGGTAGAGAGGAGATGGACATCTGCAAGCCAAGGAGAGAGGCCTCAGAAGAAACCAAACCTCATATTGGACTTCTAGTCTCCAGAACCGTGAGAAAGTCAATTTCTGTTGTTTAAGTCCCATAGTCTGTAATATTTATCAGAACCCTAAAAAACGGATACTGTTACATGTATATATACCTAATTTGCTTATGTCTCTTTTTCATTTATTTTTCTCACTTAATCAAAGTAACATTGTCTTCATTCAAGTACTATATATAAGGAGCATAAATGCCGAAAACCACTCCTACCCTCTTAAAAAAGCCTAATTTGGCATTTATTTTGGAGATAATTATCACAGTTCTCAAATGACTCCTTAACCTCATCAGTGGAATTTTCTTGTGGGTTTTGAATATTTCTCAAATCCTGAGTAAACTGTTTACAAAATGAGCTGAGATACACATGTCCTTGGAGCTCCTCTTTCCCCTCTCCTATGAGACAAGGCGTCCACCCTAATTTTCTCTTGGGTTAGGCTACAAGTTTCACACTGGAAGCTGACTGTTGTAGAAGTGTGATCCCATTTTCCCTGCTTGATCAGTACTCTTGGGCTGCTGAACCTTAGTGCCTCCAATTCCGAGCTGAATTGCTTGTACAAAGAGGGGATCATTTCCCTGGTTTGATTTGCTCAGGTGGTTTCATCTCTATTTGACTAGTGACACTGCTCATTTGGGTCCAAACCATGTGCTCCATTATAGACAAGAGACCGGATACATAGAGGTTTACCCACTTTTTACTGTTACCTGCCACCTGCCATGTTATTCCAACTGAGTTTAGTATGAACGTGCAATAGCTTCAAGGTTTTAAGATTTATCAATCTCAACTACAATATAAAGAACCAAATCTTTGCATAATCTTTATAAGTGCCAAATATCATTTTTGTGGAAACTGTGTTAAGCAACATTATTTCAAAGATGAAAACTTTTAAACAATGGTTTCTTCTCTAGAACTGTTCCTTGAGCTCTTTGTTTAGGATATTCTGATTAGAAGGACAAATTGCTTCCCTGTTGCATAAAGCTTATTTTTTCCACTTCATGTCATCTTGATTTATGAGATGTTTTTCCCTTAATAGATCAGACAAGTAATGTGCAGTGGATGTAAAAATTGGCCATGTTTAAGGGCATCATTTCTACATGTGTCCAGATATTCTGGAAATGAACTACACCAAGAAATTGGAAATATGTATGTCAGTAAACTATTAAGCCTTTATTAAACACTCTAAAACTTTATGTACTTATTTATAACATTTGTATTGAGCATGTGTGAATTGTTGGGCTAGGAACTGACATTTATTGTTGTGCTTGGCTATGCCTCTATATACCAAATGAATTAGTTTGAAACATCTCCTATATAAACAAATTTTGATTTAAAACACTCTAAGAATACAATAATTCAGTAATAAATAAATTCCTTTATAATGCAACATGTGGGACTTGAAGGTGGTAATTTTTTATTACCACACCAACAATTATAGGTAATGCAGATGGAATGGGATTTCAAAAAACTTTATCCTAATATTGAAATAAAAGTAGATAATAGTTGTAATGAGTCAGTAAGACTTGGAAAACAAAAAGGCACATGGATACTCTGTTATATGCATGAGAGGTTCTATAAAACACCTCACATTGTTTTGCTTATCCATATTTTGATTTCACTTTTATCACCAATTCTAAAAGGACTAGATTCTCTTCTTAAACCTCCAGGTAACAAGGAATTCTTGGTAGCTGTTTCTATCACATGCAAGCTATCTCAGGAGAGAAAGTAAGGTGCTGTCATGCTGTGAAGCTTCACAGTGGCTCAACATCCAATTCTAAAGATCCATAGACATCTGATTCACATTCAGAAGCCTGTACACCCAGTGATCATCTCTGCCTTTCCCCCCTCTCTGAGCTGGGAATAGGTCAGCAGAGTTTAAGCAGCTAAAGGACTCTGCCTAATAAAAAGGATATATTCTCAATCTATTTTGGCCAGTTGTGCCCCTTGGAAAAAATACACATGAAAATCCAAATTTGAAAAAAAATTTAAAAGGGGATATTTAATTCCTCAAATAACATAGCACTCACTTTCTTGAATTAATGATCCTGAGTGAATTTTAAAATGCAATTTGGGGTGCCTTCATGGCTCAGTTGATTAAGCTTCTCACTCTTGATTTTGGCTCAGGTCATGGTCTCATGGTTTGTGGATCCAAGCCCCACAACAGGGTTTGCGCTGGTAGTATGGAATCTGCTTGGGATTTTGTCTCCCACTCTCTCTACCCTTCCCCCACTCATGCTGTCTCTGTCTCTCTCAAAATAAATACATTAAAATAAACTTAAAATAAAATAAAATAATAAAATGCACCTTAGGGTGCCTGGCTAACTCAGTTGGTGGAACATGTGATGCTTGGTCTTGGGATTGTGAATTTGAGCCTCAGGTAGGCTGTAGAGATGATGTAAAAAATAAAATCTTTAAAAAAATTAGAATAGAATGCAACTTGATTCAGTCTGAATTCAGTTCAACAGGGTACTGAGCCTACTGGCCCAGTGGGAGGCAGGGTTAAGTTTTCACTCTAATGCAGGGCCAAAGCCTGCAAGCCTAGCAATCAGAGTGTATAAGATAAGGTACAAGATTGTATGGAGTAGACTGGTAAAGTCAATTTAATTCAGGAGGGCTCAGTTTATTTATGTGTGTGATGAGAAATTTGGTCCCAATGATTTTGCGATCTCTTCACATTTCTGCATTTACAATTTACTGAATCTACGTATTGCAGACATTAAGTAAAGGAAAGAAATAGTGGCTAATTTAAAAAAAATATGTGCTTATTTGATTTTAATCAAATTAAAATGGGAAAAGGGCTCAAACTGGATTTAAAGAAATGTAATATTTATATTGCTGTCCAGAGAGAATATGTAGTTGTAGAGAGCAATGGAAGTAGAGTAAAAAGATAAATGATGTTGCATGCACGGGGGAAGACTCGAGGGTTGAGGCAATGGAGGTGGCTAAATGGAGCAATAATGTGTTTTCAGATGTTGGGGAGACTTAAATAATTAGCTAAGACATCTTGATTGCTTCCTACAGGAAGCCAAGTTCTATGGCAGAAACTTTGGCAGAAAAGGGCAGAGTGTGCAAAGAGGCATTTTGGAAAATTATCCAGAAGGGGTCAACAAGGTAAATAAAGCACAGTGGAAGCATGGAGAACAATTAGGAGGCTACTGCAGAAATGAGAAACAAAGGAGCAAAATCTGAGGTGGATGCAGTGCATGTGAAGCAACCCAAAGATGCATCATGTTATTAGAAGCATGAAGTTTTGTTCAAGAATTCTATTAATAATAGCACAGAGGTACGATGTTAACTCAAACTCTGTTCAGGCCCCTAAGGTTTTAAATGGACAAACTTCTACAGCATAGTTTTCTTTGTTCTGTCTCCCCAGGGAAGAATTTTAGGTTTACATTGTCCTGAGTTTTAGTTTATAAACAGAAAAAACTGACCATGGGTGTAATGCAGAAGAGAAATTCACTGACAGTAGATTCAGTAACTAGAGAATTACTAGGTAATCTAGAAACAGGTTAGCGATCTGCTAAGACCTAAGAGGATTGAAACCATAATTAAGGGGAGAAATGGACTTCTACTTTTTTTTTCTGGGACTGCTTTCTTCTCAGTCTCATTTTCCACTGAAGAACTCATCCACCCTCTTCATGCAGATTATCAAGTCAAGAAGCATGGCTTGTTGCAAAGATAGTCAGTGTCGGCTTAGCCTTAGTAGAGTCAAAACAAGGAGAATAATACAGGTTTCTAGACAAGTCTGGGAATTGGAGGTGTAGGCAAGGAGACAAGCAGGATGGGGGCTGGTACCTTTTCCAAGAGGCAGGGTGACAAAGGGCTTACTGTCCTTTCCTCCACCTAGAAGTTTGCTAGGATAAAGAATAGTTTTAGAATTTGTAGTTCCAGATTTGATGGGCCTGCACACAAGGCTCACATAAACTACTGTGCATCTCCATAATAATGTGTCCCCAACAAGGATCCATTGCCCAACCACCCTTCATCAACACTATAGTGTATACAAACACACACTCTCTCTCCCACTTTCTCTCAGACTCTTCTTCCTTCTCCTATGGTTCTTCTTTTAGTGAATAACATATCTGTCCACACAATTTTCCAAGACGATAGTGTAGGCAACATTTTTAACTGCTGCCTTTCCCCGTCTGTTACATTCAATCATCAAGTCCATGGATTCTTCTTCAAGATCTTTCCTTATTTAGAGCATCACCAGTATGTGCCTAGGTACTTGGAATTGCCCCTTAACTGGGGGCATTCTACATTCCGTTTCTCCTCACTGTATTTTACTCTCTGAATTGCAAATCTGTAAATCCTTTGAATATTTTCATTTCTCTAAAAATAAACTTCTCTGCATGGAATAGGAAAACTCCTCGTTTTCTGTCTGACCTCTCATCTATATTACTTTTATGCTCCCTCTTGCCACTTTAAGCTGGTATGATCTTTTTTGCTTTAAGCCTTTCTTCTAAGTGGTCCCTTTCTCCTTGATGCCCTTCTCACTCTCACTGCCTGAGAAATTCTTACTTATTCTTCATTATTCTTGCATATTCTGCATTCTTCATCACTGTATTATTCATTGTAAATATGACTTCCTCCAACAACATTCCCATAACCATTCCTTCACCCCACCCCCACCCAGAATTTAAGCTGGATGACTCTTTTAGGTACTCTCCTCACTTGCTTTGCTCTGCCATTGAAGCATTTGTGCTGGTTGACTTGTTGGTATCTCTTTTAAACTCTCGTCTCCTGTAGATGCTAAACTGTAAAACAGAGTTCCTAATAGCTATGGTGCTTTTGGTGCTTTTAACGGTTAAACACCAGACACAGACTTGTAATGTAGCAGCTGAGTAGTCAATAGTAGCTAGTACTACTACCATCACTACTACTGTGATTTGATATTCTATTCAGTTGGATATAAAGACTGCCTGTTCTAAAAAATTGTGCAAGAGGGTTTGGGAATTGAAGGTAGAGAATGAGGAATAAAGAAATTAACTGGCATAAATGGAAGGGTTGGCTATGTCTTCTTAAATTACTTCTTAGATACACTTCATTACCAGTTGCTCAAATTTAGTGTAGCAAAAACCTTGTCTCTGATGGGATGCATCATTTGGAGATGTGGGCTTTCCAGCCCAGCCTGCTATGCCTGTCTCCACCCTATTTGAGAATAAGTCACTTCACATTTCTCTGGCTCTCCAACCTTGTCAGAGGGAATGATAGATGTAGAATTGAAACAACCCACATACAATCACAAAGAGCAAGGCTGAGAATAACACTACAGCAAGTAATTAAAAACAATTCCGCTCCCTTGGAAACCATCCCCTGCCTCCCATCACCCCGGCCTCTACGTCTTGGCATTGCTGGTTTTCTGGCTTCTCTTTCTGCCAGCTCACTTTGACTGGCATTGGCACACTGTGCATCTGGCAGCCTTTGTCCCCATTACTGAGCCCCTCTTCAGAGCTGCCAGGCATTGGTCAAAGGCTGCAGGGGGCACTTTGAAGCCCTTCCAAACATTTGGGCTTATGGTTGGGAGATTGGCTTATTATGATGTGCACTTAATCTATTTTTTTCCTGACCTGATGTGTCCTAGCTGACTTATAATTTTATTTTAGAAAAGGGGTAAAAAGAAAACATATTTTTGACCTGCCAGAGGAGAGGTCTGAACTCTATATTTATCCCTACATCACACATTCATGTCCATCTCCAAAAGGAACAAGGTGGGCATATAGGTAAAATAGATATAACTGTTGCTAAGACTACTTCCTGAGACATTTAGTCAGAGATGATTAAAACCAAACAGCCAGAATATCCTGTTGTACATGGTGTTTCCTATTTGCAAGCTGGTTTACAAATGTTGGTTTAATGCTGTTTTCCACAGGATCTTAGTCAGTTGTTTGGAAAATAAACCAGAAACTGTTCTCTATGAATACCACAGTCTGCCTTATTTTCCACTGCTGGCTATGGCCTTAATATAAACCCTTTAGGACTGACAAGGGGAGAAAATCCTCTCACGGTGTTGCTCTCAGAATCTTATTCAGACAGAAAACTGAACTTGTGATTGTTGTAGCATCCAGCTAATGCCTTCCCTTTTGTCCATTTTCCCTGAGTCTCAGAACCCAGTGCACTGTGAGGGTCTCCAAAACCAGCAGTGCCGAGGGAACAACTGGATGTCAAAGCTGCCAAGCTCCCTCTCTGCCACACCCACCTAGTGACACAACAGGACACCCTAGTGCTTGTTAGAATCTTCCTCCTCCACTCCTGAACATAAGGCCTCCTTCCTCCCTGACAGTTTCAGGTCCAATTGTGTGTGCATTTGACAACATACTCATCAGTGAAAAGCCTCTAAGTTCTTCTCAAATATTATCTGGTCAATTCTGAAATACTTCCTATGGGCCCTATTATGCGCCTGCTTTTCTTCTCTGATCTGAAGCAATTTTCATTTTTCCAAATTCTTTTCATTTAAATTTTAGTTCGTTAACATACAGTGCAATCAATATTGGTTTCAGGTGTAGAATTTAGTAATTCAACACTTACATACAACACCCAGTGCTCATCCCAACACGTGCTCTCCTTCATCATCCTCACTTACATCCAATTTCCTCATGAATCATTGAAAATCTGGGGTAAATTTCCAGTCGATTGCATTTCACATTTGCAGTCTATAGGTTAGGCCTGGTTTTCACAGCATAGGGTAAGACTGTACACAATTGAGCCACTTTGGAAGGCTGTTATAGCTTGTTTTTTTCTTTATAAGTGTGCCAAAATGAGAGGATGCTTTTAGCAAATAACTCTTACCAATGACATTCTCTCCTCTATTTTGCCACAGGATCCTACATATTTTTGATAATTTGTTGTATATTTTTTGGTATAAATAAAATTGTGAACTTCTTAAAAATAGTGACTTCTCTTATTTTTATTTCCATATTTTATTTCCAACCTAGTAGGAACATAATAAATTCTCACGGAAGGGATAGATAAAAAACCAAAACAGCATAGAAGCCTCCAGTAAGAGCCACATGATAGTACAGTCTTCCTAAATCAAAACAGAGTCATCTGTAGTTCTCTTGTGTACTTCAGTGTGCCGGTATTACTGTAGAACCTGTTTTAAGAATGATTATAATTGCATTTTTTGTTTTCAAAAGATTTTCTCATTACTTATAAGAGGCTGCCCTAAGCCTCTCAGTACACTGTGAGTTATCTTTGTTTAGGTCCCTGAGATCTTCTTGAGGATCCCTCCTTTGAAGAACAATTGCTATTCATCCTAAATTGGGGAGATGATAATGATGATGATGATGATGATGATGATGATGATGGTGGTGGTGGTGATCATGATAATAAACCTGGCTGGAGTATAAAATAATTGATAGGATGACTACCTCCAAGACTGGTTGTGACAAGGATAAAAAGCTTGGATTTTTAGAAAACTGATGTAATTGTACTCTTTTCCAAGATTGAGCAAGTGGAGCAATGGCATCATTGCAGCATAGTGCTGCATGGAGCTCCAT
This sequence comes from Suricata suricatta, assembly GCF_006229205.1. Lineage (NCBI taxonomy): Eukaryota > Metazoa > Chordata > Mammalia > Carnivora > Herpestidae > Suricata > Suricata suricatta. The sequence continues at coordinate 62,252,130 of NC_043705.1, read as the reverse complement.
GCACCCTTCAGAGCTGGCTAAGAGCCTTCTGTAGACAATGGGTTGCATACAAGAAATGCACAGAGGAGTCTAATCACAGAAACTGCATCTGGCCAGGCAGAAATCTCTTTAACAGTAATTGGCATATAGTTGGGACTCGAGTAGCAGTTGTTGCTTTGCAGTTTGAAGAATCTGCTCTAAAATCCACTGGAAACATGAACCTTAACTGCAGTGGTTGGGCTTTCAGGACATGGCCAATTCAAATAGATTCTGAAGTTCTGGTCCCCTTTCAGGTCAGCCCACTTATCTCTAGCAAGACAGGAGTCTGTGGGAATGTGTTGCTTTTGGCCTTTGGGGCTTTCAAAAAATGAATTTGACAGACAAAGCTTACTTCTATGTAAATGTGGGTGAGGCAGGGAAATGTGGCTGGATTATCTCTTCATTATCTCTGAATGAATAAAAACTGAGTTCAGACAAAAATAACACACTTCCTGCATCACTTTGGTTTTGTTCTCTCATTCAGGAAATGGACCATACAAGTGGCAGTAGAAAGTTTTCTTTGCTTGTGGGGAAGTATGAAGGTTTGCTAAGTGTTAACCTCACTGTGGCAGAACCATGAGGTCTGTATTAATGGAAAGAATCACAGAAAGCTTTCACACAGCCCTCCTGCTAATGGCTGGCAAAGTTTCTCATGCTTACACTGGTGGGAGCTAGAGGTCCAGGGGACTGGTGTTAGGCTCTAACATCCCCTCACTTCTGGGGTGCATGTGTGACACAGTCGGTTGAGTGTCTGACTCTTGATTTCAGCTCAGGCCATGATATAATTTATTCAATTATTCAAACCTATATACCTTCCTAGGGTCTTGGGATCAAGCCCAGTGTTGGGTTCCATGCTGAGTAGGTAGGCTGCTTGAGATTCTAGCTCCTTTTTCTTTGCCCCTCTCCCCACTGGAGCCTGCTTGAGATTCTCATTCACTCTCCCTCTGCCCCTTTTCCCTGCTTGCATGCACTCTAAGATAAAAATAAAATAATAAAAAATAAAATCCCTACATCTCCATCCCAAAAGTGATACCATCAGGATTCTCTCCCAATTCATTAGACTAATTATAGTCCATTTTAGCAAATAAGACTAAACTTCCAAATGACAAGCTGGCAGAAGTTTGAGTGGAAGAAGAGGTAGAAGGAGCATTCCCGGGATGAGGATGAGAAGGTGCCCAGGTGCAGATGAGGGATCAGGGTTACAGAGTGAATACCAAGCAACTAGCCAATTCTTAGCTAGGAATCTTAACTGTAACTACTTTGATGATGATAAATTGACCCAATCTGACCACCCTGTGGATCTCCTCATAACTTTGTTCATGGTTTCATACTGGCACTGGACCACCTTTGCTGAGAATGACTAGATCATCTCTGGTTTCTGATCACAAGGCTGATCTTCTTGGAGCTATTTCTCCCACTAATCAACTCCTGTCCTATACAAGTGCAAAGGCAGAAGTTGCCCCTTAATCACCTGGAAAATATATTCCCTTCCATTTTGCTCTAGCTCTAAATAGGGTAACAGTGAAGAGTGATAGTAAGCTATCTCCCTTTTACTTGATGCCTGATTACTTGTCAATATCTACCACTATAATGTAAATTATATGGAGGCATACACAGTATCTCTCTTGCTTTTTGTTTTATTCCCAGCACATAGCTCAATGCCAGTCAGAGAGAATGAAAGAATAAATGAGTGAATCAATGAATGACCAAGAAAAAAAAAATGGAATATTCAATGGGAGGATCTATAAGGATCTGGGTCATTCATTTATTCATTTATTCAAATCTATATACCTTTCTAGTTGGATAAACATTTTTCCTTTCTATTGGGTATCACAGTTTTGTGACCAAGCATTGGCTTACATATATATGTATATATACATATATATATACAGAGAGAGAGAGAGAGAGAGAGAGAGAGAGAGAGAGAGAGAGAGAGAGAGATTTCTTCCTCCAAAAGACCCAAAGCCCAATCTCACATAAAAAGCAATCTGTCACCTTGCTGATGGCTTTTGATCAGCTCCAGCTACACCACTGGGCTTCTTATTTTGGTAAAATATGCCTTTCCTAAATCATTGTGACAAGCCCACGATGAGCATTTGCTGCTAACCAAGGATCAGACTCCAAGACAGAGAGGGACTGTGCAGAGTGGAGGAGAACATTTGCATCCCAGGATCAAAGTCAATGGACTGTAACCATACAATCATCTAATGTACTGAGTAGGACAGAGGTCACCTCCAGAGAGGAAATTTTCCTTCCCTGACAACTATAGGACAGAGGAGTTACTAAAGTGCATGAGAACACTACCACCAGAAAAAAACCACCCTGGAAATTGGACAAAGGTGCTGGAATATTTGAATACCACATATCAAATTTAGCTGCCAGAATATTTATTTTATTATTTATTTGTATACTTTATCTTACTTATTACAAAAATTACTTAAGGTGAGTTTTCCAGAAAAATATTTATATCAGGAGTTAAAAATTATACCTGCTGGTATAGGAAGACCAAGGGGAGGACTCTTTGAAATGTATCTGTTTTGCAAAAATATTTTTGCATTTATGTTTTATTTGAACATATTTCATATTTTAGCAATTCATAACATTTCAGAATGAAGCCACACTGTGAGACTTAACTCTGCCTTCTGACTGGAACTCTTCATGATCCTCATATATTTCATGACTTTTCATACTTATTCAAATAATTAGCTCAGGATTAGCTGTCACTTTCAATATCTTAGTGATTCACAAGGCAATTAAGAGTTTGGGTTAAAGAAAAAGTATGTTTTAATAAATGAATGAGAAGGAAAAAATAAATTATATTTACTAAGTAAACATTAGAAAATTTTTTAAACAATAGTTGATTTTATTGAACTTGTATTGTGAAGTGTTTACACTAATTTGAATCAGTCATTAGTTTATTTAATTTATGCACATAGAAGAAACACCCATTTTGTGCCACATAACAGGCTTGGTAAAAGCCATTAGATTTTTATGGACATCTTATGACCTTCATTTCTTAAGTAAAAAGTATCATGAAAAAAAAGTTAAGTTCACAGGGGGGCCTGGGTGACTTAGTTGGTTATTTCCAACTCTTGATCTTGGCTCAGGTCATGATCTCATGGTTCGTGAGATCAAGCTTGGCATTGGGCTCTGTGCTGGCAGTGTGGAAGCTGCTTGGGATTCTCTCCCTGTCTCTCTGCCCCTCCCTTGCTTGTGCTCTTGCTCTTATTCTCTCAAATTAAATAAACTTTAAATTTTTTTAAATAACCAACACAGAAATTACTGAGCTTCCATCTTTTAAAAACCCCATTCATTTGAAAACACTGTGAAATTTGCTTTATAACCATTATCTAATATGTATTTGGTTCAGTATATTTGCAACCACATATATTTTAGTACTGTAAATATTTGACTAATTACATGCCAATTATATCAATATCCAGAATATTTCTCCCTTTTTCTCATATTTGCCTCATATAAAGTCATGTGTGTTTTCATAAACTTTTGAAAATAAGCTACTGACATCATTCTGGTGTGTTAACTTCTGAGAGACAAGAATCCTGAAACCATGCCTTCCAGCCCTATCTTCCTGCTTATTCCATGTGTGGCACACTCCACCATGAAGTAAAACATGGCCTTGTAACTATGGGAAATGCTAATACTGGTCAAAAAACACAAAGACAACTTGCCTGGACTTTTCTCGTGCCCTTTCCAGTAGCCCTAAGCTTAGACTTAGGCTTTGAGCCCTGTCTCATGGCATCAGAGAGACTCTGCCAAGATTAACAGCTTTTCTTCAAATAAATCAGAAAGCTTTTGAAGACTCAGCAACAGCAAGTGTTTAGCATGCCAAGCTCATTATACCATACAGTTTCTGCTTTCAAGAAATTTAGAATCCAATGGAAGTTTTCATTATTACTTCACCGCAATTCATGTAGCTCTGGGGAATCCCCCACTCTTAATCCACCAAGGATGAAAACCACTAGGAAAGGGTTATCTCCATTTTCAGCTCTGTAATTCTGAACTTTGATAGGCTAATCAAGTGAAAAAGTAGAAACTCATCACTGTTGAGATTTAGACATTGTGGAATCTACCCATTAAAAAATCTTTTGTAATAATGAGAATGTGTACATATCCAACTCTTGATTTATACACTTGTAGAAAGAGCTCATACCTGTCGTTGGCTTTTCCCACATTCATTCATTCATTAAATATTCACTTTGTTCATATTTTATGCAGTAATATAAAACATGTCCTAAGACTACAAATCTAGATAGACAAAGTCCTTGATCTCAAATGACATACAGTCAATTATATTTAAACATAACTGAATTAAACAATGGTCATAGAATAATAGAAGCAGCTAAACTCTGTCTAGTTTCTCCCTTCATTTCTTGCCTGACCTTTGCTGTTATCCTGATTCCACACTGCTACCTGATTGTAAAACCTATGTTTTCACTCAATGTCTAGTCAAGCTCTTTGTATGGTGTCTGACACTTATTTTTAGTCTTATCCTTCCTGGTTCCGGCTTACTGTGCTGTCTCTGCAAGACACTTCCACCTACAGTCTAGACACAAACCATTTGAAGTTACTTCTAATTCTATGATTTACACATTTGTAAAAGAATGGGGGAGGATCAGAAGAAGCAAGCATATGTCTTACATAAAAGTTACGTCTGGATGTATTTTTTTGCTGCAGAAGTTTTCATGTAACAAGTTTTACAGAACTATATTCAGCAAAATGAGACAATCTTTAAAAGTTTCTAAATATGAATTTAGAAAATAATTAATAGCATTAAAATTCTGGGTAAAATGGATTCAAAATGGATGAGAACATTTTAGCATCAGGAAAACATTGTCCAACTTATCTTTATCAATGAGCAATCGAGGGATCAGTTGTATACATTTTGGCTTGCAGTTAGCTTTAACCCAAGGTCTTAAAATTTATCAGCCAATTCACACCATCACTAATTATTAAGATGTCTTATCATCATTGCCATGGAGTTGTGACATTTTCCTGCTAAGTGTGATTTTTGTCTTTCCTCTACATTTCCTCTCTTGGCTTTTCTTACTAAGTCCATTGAAAAGAAGAGAAAATAGAATAAAAGTGGATTAATGTGGCTGAGTGAAATAAGTCAGACAGAGAAAGAGAAGTACCATATGATTTCATTTATGTGTGGGATCTAAAAACCAAATGAATAAAACAAAAAAAAAAAGCAGAATTGAACTCACAAATATATAGAGAAGAGGGCAAGGAGATGGGCAAAATGAATCAAGGAGAATAGGAGATTAGGTACTAGTTAAGGAATAAATAAGTCATAGGATTTAAGCATAGGGAACATAGTCAATGGTATTGTAATAGTGCTGTATGGTGACAGATGGTAGCTACACTTGTGGTGAGCACAGCATAAACAAACTGTCACATCACTACGCTGTATGCCTGAAACTAAGGTAACATTGTATGTCAACTATATTCAAGTTTAAAATAAAAAAGGAAATTCTGTAATATGCTACAATATATATGAAACTTAAGGACATTATGCTAAGTGAAATAAGTCAGTGATAAAAAGACAAATACAGTATAATTTCAGTTGTATGAAGTAGTTAGGGTAGTCAAAAGTCAAAATCATAAAGACAGAAAATGCAATGGTAATTACCAGGGCTGAAGGGGAAGGGGTAATGGAGAATTTATTATTTAATGGGTACAAAGTTTCAGTTTTACAAGAGGAAAAGAGTTTTAGAGATGAATGGTGTTGATACTTGCACAACAGTGTGAATATATTAATATATAATATATATATTACAGTGGAGATGTACACTTAAAACCGTTAAGACAGTAAATTTTATGTTATGTATATCTTACAATAAAAAATTTGAAAAAAATCCATGTGAAAACTTAATAGTTTGCTATATGACTAATACTTTTCATTGGAGTTTAGTTGTCTAGCATTAGTTTCCATTCAGAGGAGCCAAGAGACATCTTTATTAGTCCCAAGTTTAAGAGTAACACTTTTGGGTAAAATGTTAATGAAGATGCCATTCAGGAAATGCAAGAAGGGTTTATTGCTTCCTTTTCTTTCTTTTTTTTTATTTGTTTCTTTCTTTCTATGTATTATATGAGAGGAGAGAATGTGCATAGGGAAGTCTCAGAAAGAGAGGGAGAGAGAGAGAATCCCAAGCAGGCTCCACACTGTCAGTGTCCTGGTGTGGTAAACCAATGCTGTGCATTTATCCAAGCCCTTTGCTCGTCCTGGAGATAAGACTATGACAGAAGTGCCATTGATCTGAGTTCTCTGTTCAAAATCTGTTACCCATTTTTCTGAACAAATGTTCTTGCTACTTATTCACTTGCGTTATATAAAAGAATTTCAAAGGTTTTAAGAACACAAAACCACCCAAATTATTTTATTCTAATCATGTAGGCTCATGTAGAAGAGTGCTTTCTGGACAAGGCTAGTGGAGTGCTAGTGTTGATAGTTGAAAGAAAATAATACTTAACCTTTAATTCTCTATCAGCTTGTTCTGTCCAGCAAGTCATAGTATCTCTACAAATTATGCTACCACTAAAAAAGATTATTAGGAGTTCAAAAATGTTGCCCAACTTGCCTCCTAGAAGATAACCAATAATAAGTATTTGTGAAAAGACAGGGTCTACCAATCAGAATGTTTTGTGAAGTCTTTGCTAAAGATTCAAGGTTCCCATCCTTGGGTTTTGTCAAAAAAAAACTGGGTAGGGAAACATTTAGAATTGCAAACTGACACATATCTGGAAACTGTAGGGTTCATTTATTTGATGGTTGGTGTATTTTTGTTTCTTTGCACACAAAATTCTTTACTTGGATATTTTCTCTTATAATTTGTATTCATGAATAAATTAAGTTATATAATTTTACTCCATTCAGTATTAGATGTATATGTACCAGATTACCAGTTCAAACACTAAGTAATTCAGAAGTGAGGGCTTCAGTTAAAAAACACTGGCTGTGAAGAGGACAGGACCTTGATGCTCTAATAGGTTGGTAGACCCTATGCCAAAATGGTGTCATATGCCATGGCCTATCAGAGAACGGTCTCGGCCGGAGAGTCAGAGTTGGGCAGTACATGGTGCAGGAGGGCTGCAGAAGGGTCAAAGAAGCAGGATGTATCTCAAAATGTCTGTGCTTGCTGTTTCTTCTTGAAAGAATTTGTCCCCGACCTCTTCTCTTGAGTTACTTTCCCTTCCTCACTAAAGTTGGCTGCTGGGGATGGTGCTGGGTCCTTGACAACCACCCAGTCTCCTCTAACCCACAGGCTTGTTCTGTGTATTTTCCCTCTCTGCTTAAGTACCTCTGTCTACAACTCACTGTCCTAGCTTCCATAAGCTTCGAGTTCTCAGCTCCATAGTACGGCCTTCCAGCTTTGACCTGTGCTCTGTGGGGCTGGGGGAGGGGGTAAGGAAACACAACTGTATGTATTTGCCCTCTTCAGTTCTGATTTTTGTTTACTCCTATTTCCAGAAACTCCTCAACTATTTTAACCCCAACTTTAAACTATTTTTTACATGCCCCTGTAAGTCTCATTCTAATGTCCATCATGGTTTTTTAGTTTCCTAATTCAATCTTCCAAGGATTCTTAATCTTCTTGACAACCTCTTATTTTCTACCCCCCCCACCCCCCCACTTCATGCATCATTTTTATCTCTGTATCCTCTTAACTGGGTAGTGGAAATGACTGAGAATGTGGATGACCTACATCAATTGGTTCCTTAAACAGTGACCTTAGGCAGTGACTTTAATCAGTCCCTTTACTTCTCTTTCACTCAAACTCTTTATTTGTGCAATGGCTGAGTCAGACCAGGTGATCTGTAAAGTTTCATCCCCAAATTCCATGACTCTATGACTATTCCTATTCTTCTTCTTCCTCTTGCAGCTCAGTTGTTAATGTCTGTTTGCTGGAAATTGCATCCTCCTCCCAACATTTCCCCTGCAATACTGAATACCATTTATCAGGCTGTAATTAATTTACTTTGGTTTTTGTTTCTTTAAAAGCATTCTGGAGGAAAAAGAATGTGGCCTACCGTGTGACTTATCCAAGGACAGATTCCATCTGATTTAGTTCTATCTCCTTGCATAGTTTCCTAAAAGTTCCAATAGGGCCCTCTGTGGAGAGCCATAACTGCTCCAAAGATTCCCTTGCCTATATCATTCAGCTTATTATGTAACATAGGTTTTTCATCAGAGAATTTAAAACTACCTAAAGGAGCCCTAGAAATGCAATACAGATGCAGTCTATGAAGCGAGTTGTCATCAGAAAGGGAAAAACAACTTCTGCAAGCAAAGTGACTACATGAGGAAGCAAAGGTTACAAATACCTTTGTCAACCTCATCGAATGAAACAGTCCTTTTTGTCTGTACATACAGAAGGAAACTCAAAAATTAGCACTCACCCCATGAATACACATGTATACTTGTACAAGTTGAAGAATGAGGAGTGAGAAATAACAATATTTCTCTGCCAAGTTATTTCTTGTAAAGATAAGTAAGACTAGGCTACAGAGACATCATTTATAATATTTGCTGAAAACATAAGGTAAACATCTTACCAGTTTTTCCTCTCTCTTCATTTTATATTTTAGGGCCAATGCAGTAGACAATGCTTATTAGATATGTTATTATTTTGGAATAAACAATGTTTGGCAAATAACCAATCAAAAATCACTAATCAAGACTTTCTATACACTACCAATAATTTATGCTCTTAGAAATGAAATAAAGGAAGAGGCATTAAATAAACTTCTCAAGATGTAACTAATGTAAAATGCTCCTTAAAATATCAACAAAGGTGCTACTTTGAACTAAAAAAAGCCGTTCAATATTTTATTACTTATACCCTAAGTATGAACACTTTGGGCACTTTTCTTTCATATTCTAACCATGAAGAGACATAAATATACTTAATACTTCTGGAAACAGCAATAAGAAGAGGGTGAATTAGAAGGAACAAAATGTACCATAGTTCAACTTTCAATGCCATTAATATAAACTATATATTTACTCACATGACACTAACCAGTCCTGAGAGTCTGCTTTGACATTAAATTAGAGATTTTAAAGGCTACTTCAGATAAAGGTGATAATAAATAAAGACAGAGTGGTAATAATGTGGATAAAAATGTGCTTGAGTTTACCATTACATTGATGAATGGATTCTATTTTTGCTGGGAACATTCATAACACTACTTCTGTCCAAATAGTATAGGCAAAGAATTCTACAGCTGTGTACGAGTTGTTGTTAAATTATAGCATGCATCAGTAGCTCTTGAGATTTTATTAAAACACATATTGCTGGGCCCTACTTTCAGAGTTTTTAATTCCATAGCTAGCACTGCTCATCTGGGAACCCCACCTTGAGAACTGCTATTGTATAGGTTACCCAAGAGCCCCCTAATTCATTCCCTTTCCCCTGCACAGGAGATGGTGAACAAATCATGAGTCATGGCCATGGCTCTTGGGACCCAACTATAATCACTATATCATTAATGATCTAATTTTATTTTATTTTTTAATGTTTATTTACTTTTGAGAGAGAGACAGAGAGCAAGTGGGGGAGGGGAAGAGAGAGAGGGCACACAGAATCCGAAGTAGGCTTCAGGCTCGGAGCTGTCAGCACAGAGCCAGATGCCAGGCTTGAACGCACAAAGCATGAGATCATAACCTGAGCTGAAGTCAGCACTCAACTGACTGAGCCACCAAGGTGCCCTCCACGATCTAATTTTAAAAGCAGCTCAAATAAAGTAGAGAAACTAGGTCATAGATCAGGGGGCCTTATGAATAATATGATGAACTGTCTGAATGTTCATCTTTGTCACAGGAACAGGTAACAAATTACTGAGAAGGGGTCTGCCAGTGGGAATTATGACCTTCACCTCCCGCTTTCTTTACCCACGGAGGCTATTCAGGGAAATGGTTATTAATAGTGTCATGTTGGTGTCAAAGCTTTCCCAGCACTGCAAACAGGAGACTTCCATTCGGGCCGGATGGAGTCTGAGTCCAGGAAGGCATGGGGAGTGGCGGGCAGGGTACATTGGGCCTTTATTCTATTTATCTATGACTCCAATACCTGGTACTTGGCACACAATAGAAATTCAGTAAAAGTTTTGTGGAACGAAGTGAGATAGCTTTTGCCTTTGCTGCTTTTCAAAACATGCATGATGCTGGGAAAATCACTTTATCTACTTGAGTCTGTTTTCTGATTTGTAAACATGGCTGGGAGGAACATCTCCATTGCAGGAGGGAATGGAGGTTTTGAAAAGGAATCAGGTAATAAATGTATCTGTACTCAGAAATGCACTATAAGTCTGTGAGATGTTTCTGTGTTAACCTTTTCAAGTATTCCCAGATATTAGTATTTCAGTAGCTAGAACAATGCCAAATTTCTCATTGATATACTTCTATTCAATAAAATAGTCCTTTAACATTGTTAGAATAACACATTCATCTCTACTTCTTTCTGGGCATGGAACTCAAAGGCATTTTCATAAAAATTTTTTTGTTTTTTTTAAATAATTTTTAAAGTAATCTCTACACCCAGTGTGGGGCTCAAACTCACAACTCTGAGATCAAGAGTCACATATTCTACCAACTGAGCCAGCCAGAAGCCCTCTTCTTCAAAAAATGTGTATTTTTATTTTTTCTTCTTTATCAGACTTTTATTATAGCTCAGTGTAAAAAACAAATCTTCATTTTCTTGGTCATTTTTTATTTTGAATAAAATCTAGAATTTATTCAGAATTTTTCTAGTAGGTGGTATTTTACCAAATAAATCTGACTACATGGATATAAATATGAAATGACATATGAAAATTCTACAAATAATGGTTTTAAGGTATATGGATATTTTTGGCAATTATTCTGAATAAAAACATTCATTCCTTGTTTACATGTACATGTCTCCTCATGTCAAGTTTTTTTTTGTTCAGTATATCATTTTCTTAAGAACATTTTCTTTCCTATATCTACTGCCTATTTGAAAAGTGAGTCATACAAGTTTCTCTACCCTCATTTTCTACTGCTAATGCCTCATTACTAGATATTTCAGAAAACACTGGAATAGTCGTACTGATTAAGTACAAGCGATGATAAGAAAAAGCAAGCAGATAGCAATAACCAGGGCCTCCTTTTCTTTTCTTTCACTTTGAGTACACTATTACCAAAATGTATTCACTGCTTCCCTCATTCCAGACACCATGTTGAGGAAACAAAGCCAAATATGACCTCTGTACATCTACAGCACATTGTACTCAGAAAAACTTTTTTAAATGTTTTGTGAACATCTGTAAATTTTCCTGAATGTTTCTACCTTAATATCAAGTGAACTGTAAGACAGCCAACTGTTATTTTTACTTGATTTGTCACAATGATATTGATTATTCACTACTTGAACATCTCTCAAGTTTTTATACCAACTGGATACCATTACCTTTTTCAATTTGTTCCTTCCGCTGACCACTCTTTCAGAGTCTATTACTTTCTCTTTTATAACCCATACTTTCATACCAACTTTCTATACTTTTGTCATTGGCTTTGATTCTCATTCTCTACACTGTCCTTGGAAATCTTATTCCATGTTTCACACTCTGGATGTTTGTGGTTCCCCAAACTCATATGTTCAAGCACCAACTTTCAGAATGGCCATATTTGGGGATGGGGAGTCTACGGAAGTAATTAAGTTAAATGAGGTCATAAAGTAGGGGACCTGGATCTGTTAGAATAGCGCTGTTATAAGAAGAGACACCCAAGAGCTTGCTCACTCTGCATGTTCACACACCCAGCAAAGGCCATATGAGGACACAGTGAGAAGGTGGTCATCCATATCTCAGGCGGGGAGTCCCTAACAGAAGCCCAATTTGACAGCACCTTGATCTTGGTGTTTCCAGTTTCTGGAACTGTGAGAAAATAAATTTCTGTTGTTTAAACTTCTTAGTCTGTGGTATTTTGTTATGGCAGCCTGAGCAGACTATGTACCATCCTTTGTCTATAACTTCCAAACCTATGCTGATAGAGCACAAACTCAGACCTCTTTTCTAAGCTCCAATTATGTATTTAGCCATGAGTTTGCAAGTCTTGAATGACTAACAGGCAGAGCATACTCAGCATTTCCAAACAGAGTTCTTTCATCTCCCTTCAAACCTGCACCTCTGAATAGTTTACTTATCTGTGTGACTTACTCATCACCTAAGCAAGAAAGTTGGTAATTATTATTTCTTTATTGAGGTCTGTCCTCTTCTGAGATGCTTGAAGGCAAAAAGCCATGTCCTTGAACCTATCTATCTCTAGAATGAGATTCAAAACCTGGAAGTTTATGGGCACTTAAAAAGTGAATAATGATTAGGTACACTCTGCATTTTGTCCACTATAACCCAGACTGACTCCCTTGCCAGTTTCTGATGCCAACAGAAGCAAATTATGACATCTTCTTGCCATCCTCCAAGCACCCCTTGCTGCTAAACTCACCCCAAATACATTCTAATCCCACCAGTCTTATAACCTAAACTTTGAAATGTAACTATCTTTAAGTTTTGAACTTGCTGACTTCTCTGTTTGATCTTCATGTATTAGACCCTCTAAGGATTTTACCCTGGAATTCCAACCCCAGATATTTCTGTTTGGGCATCTTGTACAAATTCTTTGACTCTAGCTCTAGTCATAAGACCCTGGCCAGAGTCACTTCAATCTTCTTTGAGGTGGGGGGTGGGTGGGTAGGCTTATCTACATATTTTAACAATAATAGTGGTAGTCATAGTAATTTATTAAGTGTTTACTATGGGCTAGGTTTAGTGCTAAGCATTTTACATAGAGAGTCTCATTCATTTCTCATACTAATTCTAAAAAGGAGATAATTATTATTTCCATTTCATCCTTAAAGAGACTAAAGTTTAGGGATATAACTTATTCGAGGTCATACAGCTAATAAGGAACAGAATGCAGATTAGAATCAAATCAAAGTATTAAGCGCTATGCTTTGAAACACAACTAAACTTGAGATTTTCCAACTGTTAATTAGTAGATCAAATATGACTACCACATATATGGTGTGAGCCCAGCTCAGAGTACATCCTGTGAATGCTGGGTAAGTTACCTATATGATACAGTTTAGAGGTTTCTTGCTCAACTATTGAGCAATGTCATTAAAACATACACATGGGTTAAGACTAGGAGTAAAAATGATCACAGTCCTGCAAGCCCATGTGGAATACAAAGTTTATTCTTTCAGAGAAATAGGATTACAAGAGACTACTTTTGGCACTTATCAGAAGTGATTTAAGAAGCTTAATCATCCTTGGGCATGGGATAGAGCTTCCCTTAATGTTTTTCAAGAGGAATGTCATGGGCTGAGTCTTCTGTTCTAAGTGCAGCTGTGGAGAATATAAAATAATTTGCCTGCCATAAAAAGCACTTGTTTCTAATTGGAAACCTAATGGATTAACCAAATGCCACACATGTGACTCTTAAGGAGTCTATTTAAAATAATAACCTATTTAGGAATAATCACTTAAAGTGTATCCTCTCTAAGCTGCTTCTGGAGGCAGGACACTTAAATTAGTTTAACAAGAGTGCTGTAAAAAGAAAATTTACAAACTGCTTGTTTTATAACTTTCTTTTACAGTTGGCTGTTCTTGCAAATGTACCAGTGTTAATAGGTTAATTTTTTTCTTTATCCTAAAGTATTTAATAAGAGGAAATGAAATTGTGTCTTAAAGAGACACTCATTTCTCCTTGGTCAAACTTGGCAGTGACTGTGCAGGACAGTTTCTCTAAGGGTAAGGTCAATACCTCAAAGAGGTCAAAGAATATCAAGAAGTACCATGGAGAAGCCAACTGAGAGACCCTAACACAAACATTTTCCTTCCTATGAATTATCAGGTATTCTATGCCCTCGTGCCACATTGCCTTTGCTGAGCTAATAAGTTCTTTTCCTCTGCCATCTACCCATTTGCCCACCTTATTAGCAAATTAAAGAATATTACATTGGACAATGGGTTGCTATTTGCACACATGTTATTGAGTAAAGATCTTAGAATAAAAGCCCAGGGCCAGATGGCTTCCCAGGGGAATTCTACCAGACATTTAAAGCAGAGCTCATACCCATTCTTCTCAAACTATTCCAAAAAATAGAAAGAGAAGGAAAGCTTCCAAACTCATTCTATGAAGCCAGCATCACCTTG
>NC_043705.1:62189641-62237813 GCF_006229205.1 Suricata suricatta | reverse complement strand
GGGGGGAAAAGAGGTGGTGGTGATGGTGGAGGGCACTTAAGGGGAAGAGCACTGGGTGTTGTACGGAAAACAACTTGACAATAAAATATTATGGGAAAAAAAAAGATCTTAGAGAAAGTTTACCAACTGAAATTTAACATATAGAGTGGACTTTAAAAGTTATCTTAAGCAGCCTTTTATTTACTTTATAACTCATAAGTAAAAGTTACATGTATATATTCACTGAAACATGAGCCTGTCCCCATGGAGCACTTTGGCTATAGGGCATACATGAAGTGATCAGGCAAAATGCCTGATGTGGGCCATCCAAAGATACAGAAAGTTTTCATTTTGTATTAGAAAATAAACATAAGTTTAAGACCAATTAAATTACTTTTACAGCATTTTTATCAAATAAAAAAATCACTTAGGGGCCCTCCAACTGGCAGAATTTAGTACATGGGTTCTTAACCTAGAATTCATTAACTCTCCATCCAGCCTCCAAAGGCTCTGTGAACTTTTAGGAGAAAAATATACCTCTTTTATTTCACTATCTCTAAAATTGATAATTGCCCTCAATTATTAAAATAGGAAAAAACTACAACACTGCATTAGCTGTATCTATGGTTTTATCACCAATACCACTCACAAATATTTTCATATCACATTATAATTACAGCAAACATATTGAAATATTGTTATACTTATTTTGAAGTTATGGTAGTTATTAAATATATCATTTGATCTTAATTACTAGTAAAGAAGCACATATATTACTATAAGGATATGAAATTGCCAATAATTGTACATTTTCTACCTAAAAAATGACGGTTTTTTATGATTCAGACTAATATGCTATCATTTTGTTTTTAAAAAATGTTTTAATAACTATTTTGATAGAATTTCTTGTTAATTTTATGTTTCCTTTTATGCTTTAAAAACACTTTTTCTGCAAAGAGTTCCAAGGGCATCTCAGACAACCGAAGGCATACATGGTACAAAAGTAGTTTAGGAATGCCAGTGGTTAAAAGGTCTTGACTCTTACTTCAGACAGGTATTGATTTGACTCCTAGTTTCATCGTTCAATAACTGTGTGACTTTGAGTACATTTAACTTCCCCAGGCCTCAGTTTTGTCAAATGAGGTCAAATGGGGAATACACACTGATTTCCTCATAGAACCAAAGGAGATACTTCGTGTTCCATGGAATGATACTCCATACATGTTACTATTACTCCTATTTCTATAATCGTATTTGTTGTTTGTCTTGTTTTAAAAAATTAAATAAAGGTGGTGTGTGTGTGTGTGTGTGTGTGTGTGTGTGTGTGTGTATTTAAATTACTTCATAGTTGTTATGTGTTAAATAGTGTGCCCCAAAAGGATATCTTGGAATCCTAACCCCTAGAACTTGAGAATGTGCCCTTAGGGGAAATAGCATCTTCAAAGAGGTAGTCATATTAAAATGAAATTATTAGAGTAAGCACTAATCCAGTTTGACTGGTATCCTTATAAAAAGGGGCAATGGAAAATGTAGGCCCAGAGACAGACATGCACAGAGGAAAGACCAGGTAAAGACTAAGGATTGGAGTGGTGGATCTAAAAGCCAAGGAATGCTAGACTGCAGACAGATCACTAGAAGCAAGAAACATGCAAGGGAAGATTCTTCTGTAAGTTTCAAAGGGAGAATGACCTTGATTTTAGACTTCGAGTCTCCCGACTGAAACAATGCATTTCTGTTCTTTTAAACCATTCAGTTTTTAGTACTTTGTTACAGCAGTACTAAGAAAACAGTAAAATATCATTTTAAATGTCTACTTTTTTGGTACATGTTTTAGTATACCTTTTGAACACAGTGCAGTTTCATATATATGTATCTGTGTGTACATATGTATGCATTTCTTTATCTATAGATGGATTCTTAAGGCTCTTCCAAAATTTCTTAATATGAATTAGAAACTAACATTAAAAAAATTGCTTGTAGGGCGCCTGGATGTCTCCATTGGCTGGGCATCTGACTTCAGCTCAGGTCACAATCTCGTGGTCCATTGGTTCGAGCCCCATGTCAGGCTCTTTGTACTGACACCTCAGAGTCTAGAGCCTGCTTCGGACTCTGCGTCTCCCTCTCTCTCTGCCCCTCCACCACTCATGCTCTGTCTTTCTCCATCTTTCAAAAATGAATGAATGTTAAAAAATTTTTAAAGGCTCATAAATGACCATGTTTTTAAGAATCATTATAAAAAGGAAACGTTTTAAATGCAATAGGAATTGAATTATATTGATGAGTAACCATAAAAAAGGCAACATATACCAATGATATTTTATTCCTCATTGGTTAGAGTAATACGCTAATTCTAATTTGTCATGAAACACTGCCCATTTAAAATGAGGTCTATGATCACTCTCTGTACAGAATGATGTCATTGAAAGACTTTGCCTGGAAAAAGAAGCTGAAGAATCAATTTCTCTCAGTTCTAAGAGAGTAGTGTTGTGATCAAATTGATGTTTCGCCTCATATAGTGTTGTATTCTCTGTGCTATCCTAAAGGTCAGAAGGGGTTCCAGGAATTCCTTGTCATCTGTGTTGCTCCTTAAGCAAAAGCATTAACATCTGAAAAAAAAAAACCTGAAAATTCTTCAATGTAAGCTTTTAAGCAAACAATCATATGCCCTGATTTCTAAGATTTGCTTCCATATGAAAAAATATATTGTATTGTCTTTGGAAATGCGGACATCATTGCCAAGGTAAGACACATCCAGTTAACCGCTAATGCCTGAAGAACTTACCCATAGGAGAAGGAAGAGCCTATGCTGCTTTGGGCCAGATTTGCATGTCCTTGAATTTAGCGAGGTAACAGTCGGGTATTCAAAATATTACTTCTTTTAGATGCTATTTTTCTACAGTTAGAGAGAAAGTTACATTTTTTCTTTTGCTTAGGACATACTGTTTTCCTTTTGAGCTTATTTTGATGTTGTTTGAATGGAAATGAAGAAATGTACAGCACATAAAAAATCAGCACATAATAGCATTTATATTCACATTTTTCATCCAGACAACTTTCAGTGCAAATAAAAATAAAATCCCTTCTCATTCAAGTAATCCATGATGCTATGTGTTCTGGTCTTGGTGAGAATTCATGAAGTAATAAAGAAAAGGTCACAGTAGGTTTCAATCCTCAGTAGCTAAGGAAATATTTCTAAAATCTTGTCATAGTAGTAACTTCAAACTACTATCTTAAATATTATAACGGATTTCTGCTTCCACCCATGAAGGATCAACTTCTAAAAAAAATTGCCCTTCTCCTCTAGACAATTATAAATTTAGGAAAAACTCATTGATTTTAAACATTGGATTCTACACAGCACAGGCGGGTGACTTCTTATAGAAGGGGAAGCTCAACACTAACACTCCCTACTCACTGGCAGACGGCAGTGTTTCAGGGCATGGGAGGAGAGGGAGTCCAAACAGCCTGGAGAGCTCCGGTCTTGAGGACACAGAAATGAGAGAGGAGGAAAGCACAGGCACCTTAGATGTGCACAGCCAAGAAGAGGAGAGGTGACAGCTGCCCCAGAGGAAGCTCTGGGGATCCCGGGAGAAGCTTCTCCCCAGTCTTGGGCTGAGCATGAATCTGAACAGAGACGAGGTAGAACTCCTGAGTGCAGAGGAAACAACCAGAGAGCATAGGTCAAACATCACCCAAGTCACATCAAGCAGGCAGTAGTCTGTGTTCCAAAATGCTAGAGGGGGAAATATCTCAAGACAAAAGGGAGAGTGAATTCAAAAAGGGTCTCACTTTTGTGGTGGAGCTAATAAATAAATCCCTTGAGTAAAGAATGGGCTGAAGCTTGGTTCTTAAAGCTTAAAAAGAAGGTTTACGAGGATAAAAATTATTCCAAGTAACTTAACTGTATGCTACCCAAAAAAACACTCTTTAAAAGAACAAAATTGACTAAAAAATGTAAAATTTGCATCTAAGTAAAAATTACAAGGATTACAGAAAAATAATCTCAACCAGGAAGAAAAAATATCAATAAACAGACACAGAAGCAAAGATTACGAAGTTATCAGTTTTTTAAAACATCAATTATACGTATCATAAATGTCAATATCATAGTGCCTGAATAGCTCATTCAGTTAAGCTTCCACCTTTTGATTTCAGCCCAGGTCATGATCTCATGGTTTGTGAAACTGAGCCCTGTGTGGGGCTCTGAATTGACAATGCGAACCTGCTTAGGATTCTTTCTCCCTCTCTGCCTGCCCCCCCCTCCTCTCTCTCTCTCTTTCTCTCTCCCCTCAAAATAAATACATAAACTTAAAAAATAAATATTAATATTGCCTTCATAATGAAGCCAACTCAGGCTGTCCTATTTTATTTTTTAAATTTATATATATTTTTAATGTTTATTTACTTATTTTGAGAGAGGAGAGATTGAGTGAGCAGGGGACAGGGCCAGAGATAGAGTGAGAATCCCAAGTAAATGGGCTTTGCACTGTCAGAGCAGAACCCAAACTCAAGAACTCACAAATTGTGAGAAGGTATTTTGAGTAAGAAACATAGTTCTGAGCTTCTCTTAGGCCATGGTAAAGAGCGGGTAGAAACATAATATATACTTGCTCTTATTAGGAAAAAGAAAAACAAAGCAGGGGCACCTGGGTGGCTCAGTCAGTTAAGCGTCTGACTTCAGATCAGGACATGACCTCATGTCCACTTTTTTTCTAAAATAGACCTTTTAATTTGTTCAAGTGACTAAGTGTAACAGAGGCATCAGGGTTATGCTCCATAAAGCTTGAATAGATGATGTTGCTTTGGGAAATTTTAAAGGCAGGTATTCCCATCAGTAATATTATAAGATAATCTTGATAGGACTTGCACAAGGATGTTAAGTTTTGAGTAACATCACAACCTGATGGACCATCAAGAATGAATAACGTGCTATGGCTAACTCTAAAGTAGCCGAATAGCTGAACTAACTATTTTTCAATAGAATTAAATTTTTAAAGAAGTTGGACAACTGCACACCAGGAAAACCCTTTTGAAGACCAGAGTTTGAGTATTTATTCTATAAAAAGTTAGAAGGAAGTGAATCAGCTTGATCAGATTCATTGCAAAGTCAAGCCACTATAAAAAGAATGTTATCTTAAATTCTCTTGGGACTATGATTGGATTAAAACAAAGATTTTAATAAAATAATTGTCAATTACAATATTACATCTATAATATCTCTAGCAGTAAGCAATCAAAAATTTAAACTAAAGAGCTATTTACAAGAGCTCAAGATGAGTAAATACTTTGAGTTAAATCTGATAAAATATGTGTCAATCGTGTACTAAAAAGTATAAAACTCCAAAAGATTTGAAGAAAAGTTAAATAAATGGAGAGAAACACAACATGCAGAGGTCAGAAGAACCCAATACTGTAATTCTTCCCAATCAGGTTTACTGATTTAATGTAATCCCTGTCCAAATCCCAGAAGATATTTTTTGGAGAAATTTACAAGTGTATTCTAAAATTCTTATGAAAATGCAAAGGACCTAGACTAGCTAAAATAGTCTTTAAAAGGAATAACAAAATAGGAGAATTTAAACTATCTAATTAAAAAAATCAATATGCAGAAATCCATTGCATCTTTACACACTAATAACATAGCAGAAAGAGAAATTAAGAAAGCAATCCCATTTACAACTATAACAAAAATAATAAAATATGCTTTCATAAACATAACCAAGTAGGTGAAGACCTATACTCTGAAAACTATAAAACACTGATGAATGAAATTGAAGAAGACACAAAGAAGTGGAAAGATTCTCCATGTTCATGGATTGGTAGAACCAATATTGTTAAAATGTCCATACTACCCAAAGCAATCTACAGATTTTTTTTTCCTTTTTTTTTTTTTTTTTTTGAGAGACAGAGAGATAGAGCGAGAGGGGGAGGGTCAGAGAGAGAGGGAGACACAGAATCCGAAGCAGGCTCCAGGCTCTGAGCTGTCAGCACAGAGCCCGATGCGGGGCTCGAACTCACGAACTGTGAAATCATGACTTGAGCTGAAGCTAGAAGCTTAACCAGCTGAACCACCCAGGCGCCCCAGCAATCTACAGATTTAATGCAGTCTCCATCAAAATACCAACGGTATTTTTCACAAGACTAGACCAAATGATCTTAAAAGTTGCATGGAACCACAAAAGACCCCGAAGGGCCAAAGCAATCTTAAAAATGGAGGACAAAACTGGAGATATCACAATCCCAGATTTCAAGATACGCTATAAAGCTGTAGTAATCAAAACAGTATAGTACTGGCACAAAAATAGACACACAGATCAGTGGAACAGAACAAAAACACCAGAAATAAACCCGTGATTATATGGTCAACTCATCTTTACAAACGAGGCAAGAATATGCAGTGGGAAAAAAAACTATCTTTTCAACAGATAGTGCTGGGAAAACTGAGCAGCAACATGCAAAAGAATGAAACTGGGTCACTTTCTCACATCATACACAAAAATAAATTCAAAATGGATTAAAAGCCTAAATGTGAGATCTGAAACCATAAAAATCACAGATGACAGCACAGGTAGTTATTTCTCTGATATTGACCATAGCAGTATTTTTCTAGATACGTCTCCTGAGGCAAGAAAAACAAAGTAAATATAAACTATTGGGACTACATCAAAAATAAAAAGCTTCTGCACAGCAAAAGGTGAGAAGATATTTGTAAATGATATATTAGATAAGGAGTTAATATTCAAAATATGTAAAGGACTTATACAACTCAATACCCAAAACAAAGGCAACCCAATTAAAAAATGGGCAGAAGGCCTAGATAGATATTTTTACAATGAAAACATGTAGATAGCCAACAGACATATGAAAAGATGTTCAACATCAATCATCAGGGAAATGCAAATCAAAACCACAATGAAATAGCACCTCACAGCTGTCAGAATGGCTAAAATCAAAAACACAAGAAACAAATGTGGGTGAAGATGTGGAGAGAAGGAAACCCTTGTGCACTGTTGGTGGGAATACAAACCAGTACAGCCACTGTGATAAATTGTATGAAGTTTCCTCAAAAAATTAAAAATAGAATTACCCTGCAATTCAGGAATTGCATTACTGGATATTTACCCAGAGAATATAAAAGTACAAATTCAAAAAGATATACGCATCCTTATGTTTAATGCAACATTTACAGTAGCCAAATTATGGAAAAAATCCAAGTGTCCAATGCTAGATGAGTGGATAAAGAAGATATGATAGTTATATGTATATATGTATATATGGTATATATACATCTACATGTATATATATAATGGAATATTATTCAGCCATAAAAAGAATGAAATGTTACCATTTGGACAGCATGGATGGATCTGAAGGGTACAATGCTAAGTGAAATACGTCAGCCAGAGAAAAACAACCATATGACTTCACTCATATGTAGAGTTTAAGAAAGAAAACAAAGTAATGAAGAAAACAAAGACAAACCAAAAAACAGAATCTTAATTATACAGAACTGATGGTTGCCAGAGAGGAGGTGGGTAGGGGAATGAGTGAAATAGATGAAGGGGAATAAGAGTACACATACCATAATGAGAACTGAAGAATATTTAGAATTATTGAATCACTAAATTGTAAACCTGAAACTAACATAACATTGTATGTTACCCATATTGGAATTAAAAATTAAAAAAAAACACACACAAATAAAGCTACAGTTAACCAAGACGTTGTTATATAAATATATTAATGGAATGGAGTTCAGAAATAGATTCACACATTCATGGTCAAATGTATTTTTAAGTTTATTTATTTCTTTTTTGAGAGAGAAAGAAGAATAAGAAGGAGAAGGAGGAGGAGAAGGGGAGAAGGGGGAAAAGGAGGAGGGGGGGAGAAGGGGGAGAAGGAAAAAGAGGAGGAGGAGAGAAGGAGAAGCAGCAGCAGCAGTGAGAAAAGGGGATAGAGGGTTAGAAGCAGACAGCTAGATGTGCTGACAGCAGACAGCTAGACGTAGGGCTCAAACTCATTAACGGTGAGAACAAGACCTGAGCTGGTCGGACACTTAACTGACTGAGCCACCTGTGGCCAAATGATTTTTAATAAAGTAGGAAGTCAATTCAGGGAAGAAAATCTTTTTTAACACTGCTGATGTGCTACAAAATTTGGATATCCATATGTGAAAAAACCAACTTGGACTCTTACACTGCACCATAAAAATTCATGTGCAATGCATCATAGATCAAAATGTAAAACTGAAAGCTTAAGATTTCTAAAAGAAAACAAAGGACAGAGTATTTGTGATGTTGGATCAGGCAAAGTTCCAAAAAAGAAAAAAAAAATTAATTGGAATTCACCAAAATTTGGAACTTGTTTTTTTAAAGACACTGATAAGAGAATGAAAAAATAAGTCGCTAAGAAAAAGTATTTGTGACTCATACATATGTTAAAGGACTTGTATCCATAATCTACAAGGAAATCTCAAAACTCATTAATAAGCAAACAGTTTAAAGGAGACATGGCACAACTGAACTCTTTTCCAAAGAGCATATACTCACGGCAAATAAATGATGATGTTAAATGATGCCCAACATCATTAGCCACTAGAGAAATGCGAAGTAAAACTCTCAGGGGGATACCACTTATAACTGGTTAGAATCGCTAACACTAAGAAGACTTATCATACTATGAGTTGTTGAGGATATGAAGAATCTGGAACTCATAATCACTGTGTATATCTGGTGGTAATATAAAATGATACAACCATCTTGGAAAACAACTTACCAGTTGTTTAAAATTTAGAGATATGCCTGCCATATGACCCTGCCTTTCCTATTTCAGATATTCAAGGATTCAATTTCTGCCTCACGTACACTGCTTCTCAGCAAAATACTAGCAGATATTCTTCAGTGTGTTTAGAAGATAAACCAAGAGGTAAAAAGGAAATGGCCGAGTACGAAGGGCTCACACCTAGGACAGAGGCAGGGTTTGTAGTAAAAGGAAGTTTCAGGGAAGGAGGAGTCTACAGTGAGAAATCTGATGAGACTGATCAGAAAGGTGGTTTTTAGAGAAAGAAAAATCACAACTGATAGATTATGTGATAGGTTTAACAGTGTGGAAGATTTTATTAAAAAGTAAAAGGGTACTATAAAGAATAATAGAGAAATAAATTAAAAAATATGGAAAGGATGCCAGAAGAAAATTAAAAGTTTGCTGACCAGTATATAGTCACAATAAACTGTCTCATGTATGAACAGTATTTTTACACATACTAATTAAAACACCAGATATTAATTTAACTAAAAATTGTTATATATTTAAAGGAAAGACTGGGTAAGGGAGAAAATGAGTAAGGGAGCTGAATAATTTACTATACTAAGTATTTGTTGCGAACTAACCCTAGCCAATAGAGTTCTGCATAACTCTTCGGGTTTCTTTTTTTAATTAACACAGTAGCCTCCAAAACTTTAAGTGGGTGAATTTAAGCTGCTTTTTAATATCCTCTAACCACACTTTAATGAAAAAATCCAGTCTCAGAACAAATTATGTCACAATTTTTCACCTATTACATAAACATTTTTCAGCACAAAGGCATATAAACAGTTACACAATTCAGAGGGTCTCTGTTCTCATACTTATAGGTGTTCTGACCACACCCAGCACAGAGTCCATGAGATACAAACAAGAAAAAATTTTGTCAGTGTTTATTTATTTTTGCAAGAAAGAGAGCATGAGCCAGGGAGGAGGGGGAGAGAGGGAGAGGGAGAGGGAGAGGGAGAGAGAGAGAGAGACAGACAGACAGACAGACAGACAGACACAGAGAGAGGATGAATGAATATGAACCAGGCTCCTTGCTGTCAGCACAGAGCTTGGACATGGGGCTCCAGTTAGTGAACTGAGCTGAAAGAGATCAGGACTTGAGCTGAAGTTGGAAGCTGAACCAAATGAGTCACCCAGGTGCTCCAACAAGACTATGTTTTTAAGGCAAAACTCAGTTAATCTTATCAGCAATTGACAATCAGAGTCTTACCAAACTAAGAGGACTCTCTAGGAATTAAGCCTCAGATCAACCTTAAGCTCCAAGCTTCTCCAGATTATTTCCATGTATGGGTGAGGGCATGTCTAAAATATTTTAGCCAGTCAACATATATCTTGAATACTGCTAATTTTACAATGAAAGCTCTTTCAAATTTCCCTTTATAAGCTACTAGTTTACCAATAAAAACCCCATTTTTTTCATTTATTATACTAATTATCAAGTCCTGTAGTGTAGGGGGAAAACAAGGCAAACATTGGTAGTGAAAGCCTCTGGAGGGTGGGTTTCCTTAACTGACTGTGTCCAAGATGTGATTAGGTTGACCACACACAGGATACCATCAAACCGACATACACATGTCTCATTCTGTGCTAAAATATTTTTATTTTTTCATTTCAATTCCAGTTAACATATGGTGTTTTATTAGTTATATGGTTATTATATTGTTATATATATTGTTAATATATTAGTTATATTAATTATTATATTGTTACAATAATTCAATACTTCCCCACCTCACCCTGGGCTCATTACAAGTTGTGATAAAATATTTTAAAGTACTGTAGATAGTATAATGAAAGCTAATAGATAAATGTTGAAAATGAATAAAAGAACTAGATATATAAGCATATTATTTAGAAACTTGAATGTACTCTGAGAATAGAAGCTTTAAGAGTTTCAAGTGGGGGCACTTGGATGGCTCAGTCAGTTAGGCATCTGACTTCAGCTCAGGTCATGATCTCAGAGTTTGTGAGTTCAAGCCTCACATCGCCCTAGAGATTGAGGGGTGAGGTGATGTGCAGAGTGGGGCAAAGAACCACCTCTGCATTTCACTTTAATTCTTTTGGTACCATTTAAATAATTTTCAAGCTATACACAAGTATTTCTTTGCTAAGCATAAAATTAATTTGAATAAGATAAAAGGTGGAAAATAATAGCCAGGATAGGAATCCTTTCTTGGGGAAATGAGAAGCATTTCTGCTCTCCTAAGTGGGAGGAAGGAATAAAAGCTTCCAACCACCCCTATTTCAGAGAAACATTTCAGTTATTCCTGGGACCCACTGATGTATGCAGGCATTATTGCCATTCACTTTTGAATAAAGGACAAAAGATAGATAAGATGATAATAAAATTAAAATCACACACTAAATAGAATATAGATGAAGTCCTGAAAGGAATATTGCTTTGCTTCAAATCAACAAAACCCCACAAAGGCTTCAAGACCTTGGTTTGAATAAAAATGAATACAACTAGTTAGAAAATTCTCTGTACTATACATGGCGAGGTTGGGTGAAGACCTTTATAAGGAGAACTAGAGGGACAGAGTTCACCCAGGTCCAAAGTAGCCCGTGGGTACGGAACACCAATCTGTGTCAGGCATGGGACCAGCTGCTGCAACAATGCTCAGCGATGAAGAAGGCAGCCCCCACTGCCAAGGTGTTTGTATCTGAAGACAAACACAGGCCAGTCGGCTGATGGATATTATCCAAGATGTTGATTGCTGCCGTAGTCTCTAAACATGCCTGTTGGTACACCTGCCTTTTTTTTTTTTATTTTTAAAATTTTATTTATTTTGAGAGAGAGAGAGAGAGAGAGAGAGAGAGAGAGAGAGAGAGAGAGAGACAGACTGCACACAAATGGTGGGGGGGAGGGAGTGCAGAGAGAGAGAGGATCCCAAGCAGGCTGTGCACAGTCATCATGGAGTCCAACCTGGAGCATGGACTTACGAACTATGAGATCAAGGCCAGAGCCAAAATTAATAGGACACTTAACTGGGTCACCCAGGAACCCTGGTATGTCTGGCTTCTTAGAGAAGGTTTCTTCTGCTAGGAACACCTGAGCTCACTTTTGGAAGAACTAACTTCCATTAATCAAAGTTCTTTAAGACTTCTCTGCTTCCCTGATTCAGAGCCCCCTCCGCCACCCTTGTTCCTCTCCCTCAGCCCATGTCATATTTCCATCATGGCTTACCAGCTTAGCTTTAATTGTTGTCTTTCTAGACTATCTTTTCCAAACAGACTGCAAATTTTTTGAGAATAAGGATCAGTAGTCCTTATTGTTGTTAAATAATAACATAATGCCAGGGACAGAGGTGCTCAGTTAGTGTTTGCCACTTCACTAGTAAGAAATTTATTCTGGGGGACACTAGTGGAGACATGGGTTGACATATAAATTGAAATTTCAGCATGAATAGGAAGGCATTTACAGGCAGATAAGTGTAAGGCACATTTTAGAGAAAGGGAGAGTGAGGTCAAAGATAGAATGATTGAAACACCATGGGGTTTTCAGAAAATTGCTCACCATTCGATTGCTATAATTAAATGTAATTCAGATTGCTGAGAAGGGTGAGTATTGGAAATACAATTGCAAAAATGGTCAGGGATCCAATCACTGAAAGCTTTATGCTACATTCTGTAGGTCATGGGGTAAAATTTACATTTAAGCATAGGAGTGATAAGATGTGTACCTTTCTTCATAAATAAAAGAGCTTATGCTTTTTAAAATATAAATAGTATACATTCATTTTAAAAATTCAAGACACCGTAGAAAAAATATAAGGAAAAAAAGGTTAAGGTTAAGAAAGTACAAGAGAAAATGTTTAAATATCTCCCTCCTTGACAAACCACCACCAAGATTTAGGTGTCTACCTTTTCATACACCTCCCTACATGTACCCACCGATATGAAATATACACTTTACATAAATTGAATCATATAGTATATTCTATTGTTATTGCATATACATTTTTAATTCTCTCCTTCTGTTTTAATGTATCTACTCTTCCCCATTCTCTTCCCTCATTCCCACATAATGTTTAAGTGTAACTATACATGTAAATAATCATGTATAAATATGACTTTTGCCACTATTTGAGAAAAATGAGTTCATGCTGTGTACTACTTTCTTCACTTAGCTTTTGCCACTTCATGTGTTGTGAAAACCCCTCTACGTCAACAGGGATAGATCTAACTCAGTCTTTCTAATGGCTGCATAAAACCCTGTGGTATGAATGTACTAGAACTTATTCAACCATCTATCTGCTGAAGGACTTCAATGTGTCTTTAGATTTTGATACTACCAACTATGGTATAGTAAACTTGCTTAGAAGTATAACCCTTATCAATTGTTGTCAGTAAATTCTCAAAAGGATTGATAAAGTATAAATATAATTTTAATAGATATTTCCAGATTTATTTCTATAAGTGGCTGTAGTAACTCATTTTTATACCAATAATGTATGAGAATACCTTTTCTTTATATACTTGTCACCCGTAGTTATTATCATTCTTTTTCAGTTTTTGCCTATCTGTTAGGTGAGAAGTAGTGTCTTATCATTCCTTACTTGCTTTTCTCCATGAAGAGGAGTAGGCATCATTTTATATATGCATTACACATTTGAATTGCTCATGTGTTGAGTGCCTATCTCTCAACCGCCTGTCAATACTGTTTGCCTATTATTATCTTATGGGGTTATGTAATCAATTTGTATGACTTCTTTCTAAAGCATAAATATTAAAACTCCTTCACAGACAAGGCATTTTAGAATCATTATGACAATTGAAAGATAGACTGAGGGTAGACATCCCTGGAGGCAAGAAAATGGCAGACAGGACTCTAGAAGCCAAGTCCAAATGACAGGTAATAAGCACCCAAACTGACCCTGGCTGCACTCATGGAAAGCAAGAGGATGGGATGTGGAGATCCCTGTTAGGCATCTCCCAATCAGAGCTTACTAATCACAGAGCCCTTGGCCTCTCACACTTCACCTTCTATCGGTTTCCAGAGAAAATACAGTACACATCCTGTGAAAGCAAAGCCATGACTCCAGTTAAGAGAACCAGAAAAACTCCCCCTTCCAGTCCAAGTCTTCTTGTATAAACCAAAGACCTTATAATCCTTGCTGGGTTCTTTGACAAATACATATGTGACTTTGTCCCACTGAAAGATGACAAATTATCCCTTGAATATCAGAAGAAATCATGCATTTTTTCAGTAGAGTTTTTTCTGTGATGCTTTTATTATTTTTACTTCTTGAAAAATGGGTCACTCATGTTTTGATATGTGGTAATGCTCTAATGAGCAAGTAATTTGATTTCTTAATCATTTCAGTGTTACATCACAAATGATCTTCCTGGAAAAACAAACCACTAGCCATGTGCTTCTAGTGAAATCCTTTGCCCTCATTTTAGCGAATACATTCTGCAATCATTATAACTGCCATAGCCAGCCTTACCTGGTAGCGGAAAATGGTAACTAAAAAGTTACCTCTAGCACCTATTTCGATGTACTGTTTGATGTGACTTCACCCAGAAATGGAAATCTCTAAATGCCATTAATATGCAACAGAGACATTTAGAAGAAATGCTGTTAAAGGTTTCAGGTAGAGTATGTATGGTTATACTCAGCGAGCAATGTTTTGGGAATAAACTGTTTATTTAAACCATTTATTTAAAAACTCTTTGGGGCACTTTAAAAGAAAGGTGTTGTGAAAATCCAAAGAATGATTTATTCATATGCTTTGAAAGAGAGAAATTCAGCATGACAAAAGATTGGAAAATTCCAAGAAAATAGCTACTTGACTGACATATCAACTATACACATAATTTTATGTAGATTCTTAAGGGTAAATTTTACTAATATAATTCAAGTATGAAGGATGCCCATTATTTATCTTTGTCTTATTCTAAAAGAATATTCTATCATCTTAAGAAATAAATGCATTTTCATGCAACCCCACTAATCATAAAAATACTTAATTTGCTTTCTTTCCTAAATTGCTTACTATGGCCATTTAACCCTCATAACTGATCCATGAGAAAGGGATTTTTTTCCTTCCAGTTCAGTAAGCATCTCATAATGGATATGTTGCCTAAAATCACAGAGCAAATAAGAAACACCAATGGGGACTTGCTTGATTTAGACTGTCTTGCATTTGTCCACTTCTCTAGAACGATTCTGGTCATGCAATTCCTGCTGCTTCTCAAACAGCCCTTTCCACGGGCCATGCACCAATCCAACAACAGAGACATAACTGCATCAACCACAGATAAGGTGGTCATGTCACCTGAATTTTTCAAAATCATCTGACTTTGAAATAAGACTGCCATTTGTCCTTTAAAAATTCAAGGAAGTGGAAAAGTGCTAGGCAGCGGTTACATCACCACTCACTCAAAGATGCTTTGGATGCATAATAGAAATTCAAATGATTATTAGTTTCTCTCTCTTTAGGGCTCTTTCTCCATGTTTACAGTTATTAACATTCATAATCATGATTCGCTGATTTATCAGTCTCCTTCACATGATCAGGTGTATTCTACACAGATACCCCACGAGACAGATACGACAAACATCATCATCCCTACCTTACTGCCATGTGGCACAAAGAGGCAGGGTTGTTTGTAATGGTCTGCAGCCCGAAAGTGGTGGAGATGTGTCTGAAACCCACACCTTTTGACCTTAAGAAAGAAGTCATTTGAAAAATATTTTGCTTTAAGTAGAGGAGTTCTCCTCCCCTAACAATGCCAATTCAGTGCCAAAAAGACCACTTGTGTCCTGAAACTGATCTTTGTTGTATGCTGGGTGGCATAGAAAAGAATAACAGAAAGCCAGCCAAGCTTCGTTGAGCACATTTATTGTTCAGTGACAAAGCTGAAATCACTTTGTTCTCACAGTTGACTTTCCACTGAACTCTGAAAAAAGTAAGCAATTACTTGGTGCATGCTACTTATCAGAAAGAATGCTTGCTTGCTTTATTGTAAGCTTCCAGATTTGATCAGTCACACTAGAAATGATAATACCCTTCAGCAATTAGGGTATTTGTCATTTGTTGCTCTATTGTATATTTCCCTAAGCTCTGGATGAAAAACAAATCACTTTTGAGTGTTCCATGTATAAACCATTCGGTTACAGCTACAGCAGGAAGAGCTGCCGGGCCCTGATGAAGCCTGGCTAACCAAAGTAATTGTGGATTTCCTTTCCCAGTTTTCAGCCTAAAACTTTCCAGAAACTAAAGTCCAGGTGTGCGTGGGGTTGGGGAGAGCTGAATGTGCTTTCTACAAATGGTTATCTTCTGGCAGATAGCTTTTCATCCGTTGCTCGATTCTACTCTTTCCAGGAAACCAAAAGATTTGCTTGTTTTTTGATTTGGGGAATGAATTGTTTCTTCTCATTTTTCAGTCTTGTGGGGGACATAAATTTGTTCTTTTGGAGATAAAACTTAAGTTCCCATCTAAAATTATGGTTTGAACATTTTTCCTGATACCGAGTATTTATGTTAAAACTCCCTTTCCTCAGTAAATGTATAGTGACTATTTGTCTTTGAATAAAATTATGGGGAGACAAATGTGAGTTCATAAAGTTCTTCCATCTCTTCCCTGACACAGGATGTGTGATCTAGCACTGTGACTAATATGGAAAACTGGGATGAAAGAAAATTCTTGTCACTCCAGATAACCAGGAGAAGCTTTGCTATTAGAGGAATAAAAGAGGGAATGATAAATTTTCAGTATATTCAAAGATAAACTAATTTCTTCTATGTGTGTCTCAGTTCCTTCCAAGTATACATATGTGTCTGAGATTTGTCGTATAGAATTGTCAGCTAGAACAGTCAAAGGCTGAGAGGTATCTATCAAAAATGATGAAATCTATTCTAAAATAGTTAGCCTATAGTTCCTCTTATTCTCTGTATCAAAATAGCAATATAAATTTTCTTAAAGGATCATTCCTTAACAAAAGGATCTATTTTTGAAAGAATAGAGTTTTTCTATTGTTGAAAAGTAAAGGCATCTATTTTTTTCCAAAATTATATCAAATTATTCTTAAGGTTAACATGAAAATCAAAAGGCAAGTAAAAACCTCAGACTTCTCCCCACCAGACTCTGTTACCTGATTCATCAGTAGTCCACTCCTAATAACTCTGAGACTCATGACATTCTGATGGCACACACAAGGAAGCTTAGCAGTAGTAGCTGTTTTACACTGTGTTAATACAGTCTGGTCTACCTATAAGAGAGTCCCGTGCATAGAGCAAGAGGCAGAAGTAGAATAGTACTGTAAACTATTCTAGTTCACTCCTGAAGGACTTTTCTACAAGATGACAAAGCTACTAAGTAAATTAGAAATAGAATTGTACCAATTTTTTGTTAATGTTTGCCTAGATTTTCATTTGCTTGAGAAGATGAAGCCTATAGGTTATAGAGCAGGAAATTAGACTGACATTAGGTGGAATGGCCTGTAACCAGTGGGCCTACTTTGGGAGTTACCTACGCAGAAGAAATCAAAGCCCTGTTCCTCAAAACATCTCAAATATCTGAGGGTGGCAATCATATTTCCCCTGGCATAATAAGTTTCTTTGACCATACCTC
The DNA here is from genome assembly GCF_006229205.1 of Suricata suricatta. NCBI lineage: Eukaryota > Metazoa > Chordata > Mammalia > Carnivora > Herpestidae > Suricata > Suricata suricatta. Next base: position 62,220,443 of record NC_043705.1, on the reverse strand, counting down.
AAATTACATGATATCAAGTTCCTTCTACCACTTTCCCACCTTTCAAAATTATCCTGGTAAGGCCTAACTGATTCCAAGTAAAGAAATCTTATCCTCAATGTCGTTCTAGATATGACAGTATTAGAAATGTCATCATGAATATACCTTCAGATCACATTAGTTTCTTGACGAATAAATCACACACTTGAGTCATACTGAATTTGTCAGCCAATCCTATCATTCTTTCCCACGCATGCTCCTCTAAACTAATTCTCCTCATTGTGCTTTGATCTAAATTGTGTCTTTGATTCTAGTTCAAGGCCTGTAACAATCCCTGTCAAGTTTTGTATTGCTTGATTTTGCTTATTTTACTATTTGTTTGAACTCAGATTTTGGCATCACTGTTTTTGCTGTCCATTTGGCTTCATGTCACTGGTATATTTGTAAAACATGCACTCAAGTTTCTCACATAAAGAGTGGAAATCAATGTTAGGACAAAAAAGGATATGAAAGAGGACAAGGGTAGATATTGTTACATGATATCTGATAACTGCCTCAAAGTTATCAATTAATTAATCATCATCTTACAAACATTCAGTTACTAATACATTTTTAAATACTCTGACAAGTATTATATGCTATGTGCTCTCTTATGCCTTGATGAATTCTAGTTACATCTTGCCTGCTGCATTTTCCTGATTTATAAGTCAACTTACTCACTGAAAGTTGTGGCCCTTGCTTTCAAAAGATTTGGTTATAAAAACAGGAAACAAATAATTTGCACACACTTATGTGGGTTAGCACTTTCATAAAATTTGTTTTTATTTCTTTTCCACTAGAAATCCCAAGTTTTTGTTAACTGCAATAAATAAATTGCTGATAAAGCTCAACTTTGTCTTATACATTGACAAAATCAAGGATCTAAAGGTTCCATTTTCTTTGCCTTTTTTTTTTTAAAGAGAAAAAGCATGCACATGAGCAGTAGAGGGGGAGAGAGAAAGTCTTAAGCAGGCCCCACCCCAAGCCACCAAGTACTCCCAAAGTTTCTATTTCCAAGGTTGTATCACAGTTGTATTTACTATATGAAGATTAATGAGCTTCTAGTTATTAAGACTGTATGTCTTTCTAATAAAATGGTATAAATTATTTTATAGTAGTAATATTTCCTTTTTTCTCTACATTAATTTTTTTTTGCTCATCATAGCAGCTTATCTCTTTTTACCCAATTATTTTCTCATTTCTTAGTTACAATTCTGATGGTCTAGAATATTAAGAATGCTATTTTTTTAATTATTGAGTTCTTGTGTCCACTGATACTTCTACTGTTCTCTGTTAAGGCTCTAGTTCAAAGTAAGGTAGTTGTCCTGAGTCTAGTTCTCAAGCACAGGCTGGCCTCACTGTCATTTCTGCAATCATTTATTTTTTTCTATTCACAGGTGCTATTCCTATTTTTGATATCTCATGCAGGAATAACATCTGTAATGATCTCCTAAGAATTTATAACACATAACTAAAGGTATAATTTAATATACCAAATATATAAAGGAAGAGTCCATATATATTAATATATAATAATATTGACTCAAAATTAATGAAAGTAAATTTAATGGTCAGATTTTTTGAAGCATTACATTAATAGGTATATGATTAAATAATTAAATAATTAAAAATAAATTACAAGTTGTATTATATGGTAAGTTATATAGTAAATGGAATGAAAGACACAATCATTAATAAAGTGTTAATTTTATAAAACTAAAAGATTATAGTGAGGGACGTCTGGGTGGCTCAGTTGGTTAAGCATCTGACTTCACCTCAGGTCATGATCTCACAGCTCATGGGTTCGAACCCTGCATTGGGCTCTGTGCTGACAGCTTGCTCAGAGCCTGGAGCCTGCTTCCAATTCTGTATCTCCCTCTTTCTCTGACCCTCCCCTGCTTGCACTGTCTCTCTCTCTCTCAAAAATAATAAATAAAAAAAAATTTAAAAAAAGATTATAGTGAAAATTCACAACATCAAATCTTACTGAATGAATGATTTATTCACTATCACCATTCTTAGAACAAACTACTTTAAGTACCAGGTTTTTAGAATAAAATTTTAATGTTTATTTTTGAGAGAGAGAGAGACAGACAGACAGACAGGAAGAATGCAAATGGGGGAGGAAAAGAGAGAGAGCGATACACAAAATCTGAAGCAGTCTCCAAGCTCTGAGCTGTAAGCACAGAGCCGAATGTGAGGTTTGAACACATGAACCACGAGATCTTGATGTGAGCTGAAGTTGGACATTTAACTGACTGAGCCACCCAAGCACCCCTAACAGATATTTGTACTATGGCACATCTTCAGTATCACCCTGACCTCATATAAAAGGCTGGCATAATTCAAATAACTAGACAACCATCATTCCCACCAAGAGCTCTCTCACAGTATCTAAACTAGGTCTTGCCTTGTGATTAACAGTAATCTTTCAGAGTAAGCAATCTAATAATTTAGAAAGATCATCAGATTCCTATATGTTATAACAGGTGGAGGGCAAGAAAAATAAAGACTGGAAAGGAAATATGGAGTCAAGATCTAAGACAGTGGTTCTCAGCTGGGACCAAGTTTACTCTTGAGGATATGTTTTTGGTGTCACAATTTAGGACATGCAACTGGGATCTATTTGGCTACTAGATATCCTGGACTACACAGAATAGCACTGATGCAAAATCAACTTTATATTTTAAAGTTAATTTTTTAGTTCTTTTTTAATCCTAAAGGCATAATACCGTGTATAAAGTAAATCTATTTTATACTGAAAAATCAAGGGACTGCCATGGGACTATACCACCAACACTCTGACATTCCTTTTTCTCATATTATTACCCACCTTCTCAGCAGGAATGAGTCTTTATTGTTCAAGGTTACTTCTGATTAACTCCCTAAAATGTCATAAACAAATGGCAAAAACACTCTTCCATAATCTAATAATATAATTAGTGTCAGGAAAAATAGTAAAACATATGGTTTGTAAAATGAAATGGAAGGCTGTGTTTAAATGTCAGATTGACTACATAATCCATTAAAATGTGTTTATATATATTTCTCTTCAGAGCTAGATTGTTTTTCTAATATTTAAAGAGATTTCCTGAAAAAAGAGTCCAACTCCTGAAGTCTCTACAAAATAATCCTCAACTATATTTGAGAAAGACTTGGACAACTTGGGTGATTGCCAGGAAAACAATGGATTTTTCCATCACTCTTTCAAATGTTTTGAGAAATGGGATTTAAAAGTCAGGTACCTTTAAGTTCGTTCTCTCATCTTAGTTCATACTCAAGTTTGTCTCATCTGCTGTTGGAAAAGAATAAATATTCAGGGATGACACAATTAATGTTCTAAACCAAACAGAAAACCTAACATGTAACTAGGTAAAGTGAATGAAGTTTTGTAAACATTAGAGCTTTTTAAAAGAACTACCTTCAACAGAACTCATTTTCTGCACATGATCAACCACCTTGTACCCGGAGAGGATTATAGCACCCAAGGGAGACTGAAGACAAAGTGAGGAGAGTGGAGGCAAGAATAAAAAAAGAAAAGAGAATTTTTCATTGTTTTCATACGAAGGCTGAATAGCACAACTATCTGTTTTGTGTAAAACAGAAAATCCAAAGAGTTGCTTCAAGTATCACCAGTGTTTCAGAAAGACAGAATTAATATAAAAGGATATCACAGGAGGGCAGAGTTAATTTCTTTCCTGTGTCCCTCTGGAGTTTAAAAGAGAATTAAGCAAAATCTATATTAATGGTCTTAATGAAGCACGAGTGCTTCTAATATTTGGAATTCACATTTCTGTGATGCTATAACTTTTATGGTGGAAATATTTATATTCTAGCTTAGTGATCAAAGGAGATGAAAAATTCATTGTTTAAAGAGAATTAAGGAGTCAGAGTTATACTGAGAGTATACTTTTACGCATTCATTCATTTGACTAATATTTGTTAAGAACATATGTGCTGTGCAGATGATAAAAACAGACCCAAGGAGGATGTCAACCATACCTTAATTAATATTTCCAGGGATTAGTGTGATAACAAGAAGGCGGCTCTTTGCTTCTTCTCAGAGAAATGGATCAGAGCACACGGGTCTACCTGTTCATAAGAGGCCCAAAGCTCTTTTATGTTAAAAGACGATGTATTGGTTATGCAAGTAGTGTTTCTCAGTTTTACATCCTTTGTTCTCAGCTTCGGGATGCTAGGTCTGGGATTCAGCAAACTGCTCTTGTATTTGCCAGACAACTGTGTAAAGGGGCATTAGAGGGAGCCTGGGAGGCTGGAGGGCTGGCTCCCGGTGAAGGTCACCCCAGCCATTCTTCACCCTGACAACAGCAACCCCAGGTTTTTGTTCACTACCACTTTAAAAAGCCACGCTTGGGGTGCCTGGGTGGCTCAATCTGTTAAGTGTCTGACTTTGGCTTCAGTCACCATCTCATGGCTCATGGGCTCATAGTTTGTGAGTTCAAGCGCCATATCAGACACTCTGCTGTCAGTGCACAGCCCACTTCAGATCTTGTGTCCCCCTTTCTCTCTGCCCCTTTCCTGCTTGCTTCCTCAAAAACGAACATTTAATAGAAATAAACAAATAAATAAATAGCCTCATGGTGCCCCCCTTGGAGTCACCAGTACTCCCTGGAGGTACGTGAAGATCTGAGCTACACCCTATTCCATCTCCACACTTCTAAACCTTAATGGTTCCTGCTTCTTTTTCTTCCTCCAGGCCTAAAAGGTATAGCTGCTTCCTGTATACCTACCACTGGCATAATAGGTCCGTGTTTTCTTGTCTTTTCAGTCTTCAATACCTAGTTCAGAATTATTTATAGCAAATTCTTTCTGTTAAAATAAGTGGTTTCTGAATGGACCCCAACTGATAGACTAAGTACCTGGCAGCATGTTGTGCTGATTTATATTAAGGCTTTAACATTAATTAGAATCAGAATCACGATAGCCCAAACCGCACAGTGTGTCATATTCAGGGAAGAGCACTAAAGTTCTTTTGGTAGATGAAATTTGGGGAGTAATTATATGTGGTACATTATTTAAGCACATACAAACCTGTCTTAAATGTGTTACTATTTGGAAAACATATAACTTGTAGTATGTTAATATTTAGAAAACATACACATTTAAATGAATGAGATCAAATAAAAGATGAGAAAGATAAAATGGTACTGATCTTCTGCAAGTGGGTAGGTCCAGGCTATGAATAACTGTAGCAATCCTGTGTTTGTTACATTTAGTCTCCCAATACTCATTTAATAACAAACTCTTGCCATAGGTCTCTATTTTCTTGGTTCTGATGGAGGCAATGTTTCGGGATCCCATTAGGAAACTTCATGTTGGTTAATTTGGTCTTACATCTTCTTTACTACCCACGGTTTACAGTGCAAATAGGGGTGTGATGGCACCACGTTCATCTCACTCACAATGACCTTACATAATCACATTCTGAATACCATTGACTTTTTAAAAATTTTTAATATTTTATTTTATTTTTGAGAGAGAGAGAGAGAGAGAGAGAGAGCGAGCAAGCACTAGCAAGGGAGGGGCAGAGAGAGAGGGAGACACAGAGCCTGAAACAGACTCCAGGCTCTAAGCTGTCAGAACAGAGCTGAACATGAGGCTCAAACTCACAAACTACGAGATCATGACCTGAGCTGAAGTCCCATGCTTAACTGACTGAGCCACCAAGTTGTCTCTAAGTACAGTTGACTATTGAACTACTCAAGTTTGAACTGCGTGGCTCCGCTTACACATGGATTTCTTTCCACATAAATACAGTACAGTACTATCATGCATTTTCTCTTATAATTTTCTTAACATTTTATTTCCTTTATCTTACTTTATCATAAGAATACAGTAAATAATGCATTTAATACACAAAACATGTGGTAATTAACTGTTATATAGTTGGTAAGGAGTCTGGTCAAGAGTAGCTGTCAGTAGCTAAGTTTGTGGAAGGTGAAAGTTTTATGCAGGTTTTCGACCATGCAGTGGGTTGTACCCCCAACCGGCCATCGTTCAAGGATCAACTGTACTTTCATTCATATAACACCAGGGAACGAGCATCTTACCATTTGCCTGATTTGATCCCTACAATGTAGTCATGTTTCGCATTTCCAAAAAAAAACTTTTTGAAGTGTAAAACTACTTTTACCACCATAACTCACTGGATATTTTTTTTATTATAATTGAAAAAAGTCAACATTTCTCCTGGATGATATGTGGGATTCATCATTTTTAAAAAGTTCAATAACTCAAAAAAGATATTAATATTCTCTTCCAAAATCAGAATACCTAAAATGTTTAGCATTCTTCTATACAAGATTGGTATTTCTTTACTTTTTCCCTGAAATCTTAGGAGAACTTTATCCTAAAAGACCAGTGAGAGTTACTGTGACTTTTGTGAGTCTGTGTGTTTTGTGTTTGTAGCTGCTATTATTAGACATACTGTGAACAAAAGCGATTCCATTAATTTTCCATTTAGAAGATAGTTTTTCCATAAATAAGGCTCCTTTTTAAAATGCTCACACAATATGTATAGAGGCCGCTTTCAGGCAATAAGCTTGATTAATAGAAATCTGAATATGCAGGAAGGGCCCACAATATCCACCAAGCTGAATCCAAGCAGGTTCATTAAGTGACCCACCTTGAAAAAGCCATAGGCCCTAACTGACCAATTACAACCAGGCACAGTTACTAAAATTACTGAGCAGGGAAAATTCTATATGGTCCCAGAACTCCTCACTTGACCCCATAACTCGGTCCACTGCCTTGTGGCTGACAGTCTCTACTTTTTTGTCCTAGCCACAGCTCCTTTGTGGTGTCATCAATAAACTCTCAATAAACCCCTTCTGCTTTGGATGAATTCTTTCACCACCTATGCCACTGGCTTCCATCTGGTTGGGTCACCCCACATTTGGTGCCCTCCCCATCCAATCAGGAGATCCCCACAATATGTATTAGGTTAACTTATATTCATCGTGAACAACTGTTTTCCTCCCGAGGAAATTTTCTGAATCCCATAACAGTCATCTTTCCCCCCACATCTAGGTCATGTGAGCATGGATAGGACTTCTGATGCATTCTCCATGTTTGAAAAGATATCACAAAACTCAAATTAACACTTCCTTACCAATCCCATGTTTCATTTATCACACTCCCCACAACTGTGAATCTCTTCTAGGATTCCACTAGAAACATAAACATTGCTGGGAAATACAGTTTATGAGCCCTGCTGTGTGTTCTCTGTTAGCTATTGACATTTTTCTCAGTTGTTTAGAAACACGAAAAGATTTTCTTCTATTTATCACACAGATGTGTATAGAAGTATGCCAGATCCTTAGGCAATTACCCTGTAGGTACATTGATTTCCATGAATATTACAGCAAGTTATAGGTGAATTGCCTGGTGATCTATTTTTGAAGTTGATTAGAATTCACTATAATAAGGGATGTTCCAATTCTCCCAATAAGCACAGAAGTCTATAAGCTACTTTAAAATGCTGAGCATTGCACACCAAAGTCCTCCGTAGATGCTTCCTAGATCCTCATTTTAAGCACACAAGGAAAAAGAATAAAGTTTTCTAATTGATATTAAAGATAGAATAAAATATTTTTTCTAAATGAACTTTAAAAGGGCTTTTCATGCAACTTTTTAAAGAACTATCAAGAATAAGACAAGATTCTTGAGTCACTGCAGAAAAATACTAATTTTAATATTTATTTATCCTCAGCCTAGGAGTGTGATATTTAGTCAAGGACCCCTTTTATTTCAATGGTGTATTCTGATCTTGAAAACTCACTTATCATTCCTTTCAATTTCTATATTACAACTTATTATATTTCTTTTCTGTAAATCCAAACCAGCACTTTATGTGGAAGTTTACAGAGTAGAAAGTAGAAACTATGGTATAAAACAATGAAATTATGGCAATTTTTGCAGTAACAAAGACTAACAAACACGAATCAACTGTGCTTGTGTTTTAATGAAGACTTATGTTCCACCAACTACCCACTGGTGGTTATAGGCCATGCTTCCCAAAGTCCCTCCTTAAAATCTGCAACCTTTCTGCCAATATTTTTCTCTAGCACTTTCTCATTTTGATGAGTTTTTTCTATTAGCTTGTTAATCACTTGCTCCTATAGAAGATGAAATATAGGATAGGTCCTCTTCTCTGTACTTGGAAGTACGGGAGACAGAGCAGGGGAGACTAGAGGGAGAGAAATTCCAGCTATGTGGCAGAAGGAACTTTTAGCACACCAAACAAGACCTGAGGCTAGACTGGAGGACATACTAATATTAATCTTCCCTGACCTCACAGTTTTGCTTGGGGTCTGTACTGTGTAATGAAGAGAATACTGAGGACAAGTATTTCCGATTTACATTTTACATGCTCTATAATTCTTGCTCAAAAGTAATAATTAGAGAAACAAACTGTATAAAGAATCCACTGTATGCAAGGCACTTGAAGTGCCTTTATTTCTTTTGGAGAAAGGAGCAAGCAAAGGCACGTAACTGAAGGCAAAGAGCCTGTGAGGAAGGAGAACTCAGAGGCTGTAAGTTACAGATTAACTGAATAGCTTGTTAAAACAAATAGGAAACTGGCGCTCTAACTGGAGTTGGTTGATATGCCCACTCTCCTAAGGCATAGGCAAACACGGAAGTTCACCAAATGTTCCATGGTAATGTAAAGCCTTCTCCATTATTTATTCTTTTTCATGCTCTGTACATGTCTGAGGAAACCATGTGCTCCCATAAAAAAGATTTATGAGTTAGTTATAATGGTATCCAAACCAATAGAAGTTAAAGATATAAAACATCTTTTAGAGATTAAAAAAACAAACGGTCCTTTAGCTGTTTTGTATACATCAGAGAATAACATATCCAAATAAGCCATTAACATTTTTGCTCAGGTTTTCCAGGTGAGAAACCACTAGGTGACAGTGTGACTTTAGGACAAAATGAGTGCATCTTTTCTGAGTTCACATTTACTTTAAGATTTGAATGAAAATTTAGCATTTAGGCTTAAGCTACATTATTTTTGAAGACAACAAAAACTACTACTTCTACCGTTGCTTCCAGTTTAAGAAAGTGAGATTAAAAGTTGAAAATAGCCTTTCTCTTGCCCGGCCATCTTGGCGGCTGCTTTTGGTTGGGTCCATCCCGCACTTAAGGCAGGAAGATGGTGGCTGCAAAGAGGACGAAAAAGTCGCTGGAGTCCATCTAGGCTCCAACTCGTTATGAAAAGTGGAAAGTACGTGCTGGGGTACAAGCAGACTCTGAAAATGATCAGACATGGCAAAGCGAAACTGGTCATCCTCGCCAGCAACTGTCCAGCCTTGAGGAAATCCGAAATAGAGTACTATGCCATGTTGGCCAAAACTGGTGTCCACCACTACAGTGGCAATAATTTTGAATTGGGCACAGCTTGTGGGAAATACTACAGAGTGTGCACACTGGCTATCATTGATCCAGTGATTCTGATATAATTCAAAGCAGGCCAGAACAGACTGCTGAAAAGTAAATCACGTAAAATTTTTCTTTAATAAAACTGGCCAGAGCTTGTTTTAAAAACTGTAAAAATAAATAAATAAATAAAAAATAAAAGTTGAAAATAGTTTCTTCTATCCCAGTGAACTCAAATTTCTCTCTTCATAAGAGGACAAGATTTTTGGTAAGAAATGACTTAAAGACTGTCATCTCCTTGGGGGCTTGCTGTAGAAGATTCTTATGGGAGGCGAGCCCACTACAGCACCTTTCTTTTTAAGTCTGAGATGTTCATTTTCCTGTTCTGCCTTCAGGGAAAGCATAACTCAGAGAGGCAACAAGTTGAGAGAAAAAATAAGGTATCTCAGGTCACTGCTGCCCCCAAATTGGTCTTCTGGTATGAAGTAAGGACTCTGGATAATCTGAGTGATAGTATAAGTCTGCCATTTTTATGGGCTGTACCTAACTGGGGATAGTGGACATTGTACATTTTTTGGATCCAGTTTCAAGTGTTCTCCTCCTCTTTCTGTTAGCATCTTTGATTTCCCTAGATGGGGGCACATCTCCAGACAGCTGACTTGATAAAGGAATGTGTATTCACCCAGTCCCTCTCACTGCCATGGTACAGTCACAGGGGCAAATAGATGACTGAAATTGGGAGATTTGATTTCTCAATAGATGGGAAAGTTATAGGGATAGTTAAAAGTCAGCTTTATGTTGGCCAAAGTGTTCCTCTCTCTCAGACTCTGAGTTCTTCAAATCTTTCCAATAAACCAATTTTTCCCTTAGGTGGACAGTCAAATTTTGTTGCCTATAATCAAGAATCTGACTTACTAGGTCTTCAGAAAGTGACTTATAATTGTGTTTGAAGGCAAGCATATTTTCTAAAATAGAATCAATCCTTATAGTAATAGCTCTATAAAGAATTATGTCCATTAAGACCAGGTTGAGGATAAAGAGAATTATAATATGAAAACAAGGAGTGCTTTAGACACTTAGAGAATACATAAATGATCTCAACAATAGTCTGACTCTTGTCAGGCATGGAATAGAGGAGGGAATGACACAAGAGTCAAATAGTGAGTATAGAATAATAGAAAAAATGTTGTAATAACTAGATTCTAAGGTATTTCAACCTGAAGAAAATGTAAGGGTTAACTCAAAGTCTGAATAAGTACATGAAACATTACATTATTCAAAAGTACTTACTAAACATGTATCACATGTCTTACATTACAAAATTGCCTTTCTTCTCCCTTAAAAATAGAAGATGAGGTTAGAAGTAAAAAATCACATCCTAAAAAAGATATTCTACTTGAAAAAAATTATTTAAAGGCAGAGGGTGGTTGAAATTTTACATGGAAGATATATGGAAGAATGTTCTTTCCACTCTGGGTATTCTGAATTCTACATAATAAGCAAGTATTATTATAATAAATTTTCTTTCAAGGAACCCCCACTGCATAGAACAGTGCCATTTAGCATGTCATCAGAGGAACAATGCATCATCAATACCTTGGCTCTTGTTAGAAATAGCAAAATCTCAAGCCATATTCCAGATTTATTGGCTCAGAATCTACTTAATAACACAATACCCAAGTGATCTGAGAAGTATGAGAAATTCTTGTTTTGAGCACAGAGCAAATATTTTATTGAGTCCAAATCTTCTTGTTTCTAAGCTACTTTTTAACAAGTCAACACAGCATCTTTAATGCTTGAATTACTTAAGGGCACCTGAATGGCTCAGTCAGTTAAGTGTCAGACTTTGGCTCAGGTCATGATCTCATGATTCGTGGGTTCAGGTCCCACATCGGTCTCTGTGCTGACAGCTCATAGCCTGGAGCTTGCTTCAGATTCTGTCTGTCTGTCTGTCTCTCTCTCTCTGCCCCATGACCTACTCATGCTCTGTCTCTCTATGTCTCTTTCTCTCAAAAATAAATAAAACACTTAAAGCAATTTTAAAAAAAAGAACATGAATTACTTAGTTCACTACCATTTGTTTAATATATGAAGTTCTGGGATAAAGTAACTAATTATACTGACAAATAATATACCAAGTTCAAACAATGTGGTCATTTGAAATGATCTTTAGACGCAAATCCATAAATTAAAGTAATTTTAGTGAAGTTAATCTTCTAATTTATGTAATTATGGTACAGAAAGATAGAAGAATAAAAACTAGCATGCCTTAATTTTAAACAAAAGGGTTGTATCTAGCCACAAGAAGTGAATCCACTATAATAAGACTTTACATTTAATAATTTCAAATTGAAAAATTGAACAGATGTGCTAAATACATATGAGTCATACACATATCCATACAGACTTATATATAGATTATCTCCAGAATCCAAGACACATGCCCTTGTATAGTCCCCTCCTGTGCTGTATATACAGTGCAACAGAATATGGTGGAAATGATGAATTTCCAAGACTGGTTACAAAAAAACCATCAGCACCTCTACCATGTTCCATTGGACCACTTGCTTTGGGGGAAGCCAGCCAGCCGTGTTGTAAGAACACTCAAGTAGCCCAATGCAGAGGTCTATGTGGGAACAAACTGAGGCCTCCTGTTAGTAGCCAGCATCAATTTGCCAGCCGCTTGAGAGAACTCTTTAGAAGCAGACATCCCCAGACAACACACAGCAGCAAACCACTCTTCCTTGACCCACAGAAAGTATCAATAGAGGTTATTATTTTCCTTGAAAGAATTTGTTATGCAACAGAAATTAATGCTAGGTATATAGATTTACTTGACCTGAAATTGGTATTATATTATATCATAAAATTTTACTCTGTAATGTAAGTTTTAAAATCACCTGTAGTAAGTTTTTAGATATCATCTAATGTAGCACTTTATTTCCAGCAAGGCCTCACTTGAGCCATTCAAAATAAATTTACACACTTTATCTGCAGATTTAGGAAGATACTGTCAAGAAGCTGCTGTGAGGATCATCAGGAAGAAAGCAGTCAAACAACATTTGGTCTGCCATGAATATGTGGTAGTAGAATAAAGAAGTAATTATTTTTTATGTAAAACTTTCAAGTCTTGAAGGCAAAAAAATTCAGTGTAGACCCAAACTCACATTTTGGTTTCATTTTACTTTTTTCCGTGGCTTCTTTGAACAAACTGCAGACATGTTTACCTCATTATTTTTCTCACACGGTTTCATCTATATAAATAATAGTTATCAGAAAATAAGGAAAGCCATGTTCCTAATAAAGAGGTGCCTGACTCTGACCAAAACCCAAAGTATGAATGTATATATGGAGTCTCTATATTTGTGGTTTTTAGGCCACATAAATCCAAGGTTTCTATGGCCAGGGATTCTGTATGATGGTGTTAGTAGGGAGGTATGGGAAGTGGCCTTTTGTTGGGTGGGAGAATTTGGTAATTCACCCTTCTTAATAAATGAGGAAGCCAGATAAAACTCACCTCACTCTCTCATGGCAAACAAAATAGAGCCAAAATCTGCTGGAGTTATTCTAACAGAGAAGAATTCTACAAGATCATTACAGATAGTTGACAACCTCATATAACATGCAAGCATTATCACAGTATAAGGAAGAAAATCATCATGAAAGGCCAGTAACAAAACTAGCTGGAACTATAAGTACAGTTCACGTATGAACTTTGAGTCCTTGTAGATTGATAATGAATAATAGCAACAGTTAATAATGAAGATCTTCACATTAAGAAGAGTCATTTCTCATCAACCAGTGTGGGATTAGATGAGAACAGAATTCACAGAAGATAAATAGAAGCTATAAAAAAGGAAAGGAGAGAAATCAGAGCCAGAACAGAGCAATTCTCTCAGTCACAATCAACAAAAGTTCCATCAGTTCTCAGTTAAGATCAATAAAAAGATAAAAACAGAATTCTACTATTTTTTATAGTTTACAGATGTCACTTGTTCAAGTTAACTGCATAACAAACTACATAGATATCACTCTAATTGGTCATGGTCAGTTTGATGATTCTCGATTCCTTTATTACCTTACTTAAATCTCAAGCCTGAGGCCCCCTTGACCTTGACAAGCAATATATTGCAAAGTTTTAAAACTCATAGAGTAAAAAGGAGGACAATCTACATTTCCATGCCTATCTGAATATCTGGGCAAGAAATATCACATAGGCACAGGGAACAGTATGGGCTCGATTAAGTTGTAATTATCCAGATTATGTACATACATATTTTGTTATATGAGAATTGAACAGCCAAGGGAAAGGACAAAATTTTGGATGCTTAACTGTGTGGGTTTAATTATTTTCTGAATTTGGTATACAATTGTTCCCCCGTCAAAGGCGGGAGAACATGAACCATGAGGTATCAAAGACCGCAGTTAGCTGAGTATCACCATCTTAGAAATGCATACGACTGCAATTGGATTATTATTGCCCTTCAGAGTGGGACCCACGGTGGATTGTCCCTTTCTGCAAACTTAGGAGAAAACTTAATTCTGGGGATTTGTTTTTTAGGAAAGTAGCAGGTAACTTTAGAGAACTGCCAAAGGAGAGGCCCATTTTTTATATCTGCTTTATAGGTATGACGGTGACTCTTCTATTACAAGACCTAACATTGTGGTCAGAGCAATGAGCTTTCTTCATCCCCAAAGGCCATTTAGTAATGATCTTCTTCATCTATTTTTACTGAAGCTGCAGGCTATGGTCCAAGGGTCAAGAAACTGTGTGTTTCTGGTTCTGTGGCAGATTCTCCATGAACGCCTGTGGCAATTTTTTTCCTTCCTGCCTATTTTCTCAAATGCAGAGATATTTTCATTATTTTCCTCTTCTCAGCAGGATATGAATGGAAAAGATCTGTAAGCTTCTTAGGAAAATAATAATAAATGCCAGATAATATTTTTCTCTTGACGTTAATTCTATTTTAAAGAAGAAATCAAGGGACATGGGCACAAAAGAAGGTGGCTTCGAGAAAGTTTGGCAAATGTTTTCGAAGAATAAACTGCTCAGTCCTGATCTTTAAGGCATTAGCAAGAAAAAACAGAAATACTCAGAAGAAGTGTTTGCTGATGTATACTACATTCCACATAGTTGAGCTCAGGAATCTAGAGACAGAAGAAAGCTATAAATCTCAGAATGGAAAATGTTGGAATAAAGAGATGGTGGAAAGAACAAAAGGAAGAAGTAGAATCTCAAGACTTATGGGGAATTTAAGATATTTACATTAGGCTTCTATTTTAGCAAAGTCTGATTTTCACTCTTCACTGGGCACACAGCCAAGGTTTTGGGGGTAGAGTTTAGGAAGAATCAGTAGCTTTTAGCTCTTCTGTCTAATCTACTGGAAAGAAAATTTTAAGGTTTGCTTTCATGTGGTCTTGAGGAAGATTTTATTGTTACCTCCAAAGTGTATGTTCCATTTTTGTTTCAGTTTCTATAGTTCAGTTCATACCTGCTCATCATTTTTTATCACTCATTCAACATTCTTCCCGTGCCAATCTGTTTGACACATTGTGATCAGAATAGTCCAATACTGTGGCTTTTCCACTCCAATCCTTGAGAGATTTCTCATTTTTACCAAACCAAGTACAAGTGTCTTGTTTGGGCATCCAAAGTCTACCATGGTTTGTATCTCACTTACCTCTTTTCATCTCCCACATGCTTCTAATATCAGATCTAAGGTCTGGGTTCCTGCCCGTGCCCTGAACAGGCTCACACTTTGTTTACTCTGGACTTCACATAGACTTTTTTCTCTTGGACCAGCATATTTCTCTTCTTCTTTTAGAAAAGATTTTATGAAAACCCAGCTATGAAATTTCAGACCATCTCCCATTTCTTGTCTCTACAATAATTTGCCTGATCCCTCCCATTTGATAGTAAGTCCTCCTACATGACATCAGCTTAGAACATTTATATGTCCTGTTCACTTAACACTTACACTATAATTTATTATCTTTCCCCTTTCACTAAGTCATATTATAACTGATATTACGTGCCATGGTCTAGTTGGGAGGTATGGATACGGAGATGTAACACCTAGTACTTCTTCTTCGTAAGTAACTTACAGACCACTGAAGAACACAAATGTGTAAACAATTAAAGTGCGCTGTAAGTGGAAATTGCTGCCAAGAAGTCATATGGAAGTAAAATATGAGAACAGAGGAATACCTGACTATTTAAGAAAGTAGCAATGGAATCTAATGAAAACAATCATATCAAAGTAGTATTAATAAGTAAAATGAAGTGCCAGAGAGACATTTGAGGTGCAGTACAATTCTTTCAAATATAATTATCCTCACCCCTTTCAGTTGGAGGAACTGAGGCTAAGAGAAAAGTTACCACAGAGTTAGCCCACATAGCTGGTAATTAGCATATCTGGGATAACTCCTAGCTCTGTAGGAGAGAAAAACTCAGGAGTTAGAACCACATAGGATGGCTCAGTTTCTCCAGGGTGGAAAACAAGGAGCGGGATGGTTTACATCTCAAAGGGACAAGTGCGGGACTGCCCAGAGTCAGTCCCTGTAGAGACAGTCATTGATAACAGATTTCTTCTGGGGAATAGCTGAGCTGGAGGTTTTTCTTTCCAAGACTCTGCCTCAGCAAGATGTGAAAAAGAGGCCCTGGAAATCCCTTTGATTCCAGACATGGTGGTGGAAAAGGGCCATCAGGAAATCCCCCCAGAAGAACAAACTGGATTAATCATCCTCGTGGCCCGAGACCTCCTCCAGTGGCCAGTGGATGAGAAGGTCAGTGTCTGCTCTGAGCAGCAGACAACTGGACATGCACATTCAGAAACCATCAAGAAGCAGAGCGCTGACCATGCTGGCCAAGTAACTGAATGTGTCCGCCTAAGCATGGATTGCTCCATCCACACAGACGAATGAGGTCATGCTGGGAACTGCCTCCCAAGGGATCTGGCAGGACTAAATGCAGTTCTATAAATACACGTTTGTCTCATTATCTTTTTTGTGTAGTTTATGAAAGTATTAATATCATTTTAATAAGTAAAATATTCATAAGTTACAGAATTTTACTTCTCATTTTGTATAATTAAAAAACGGCAAATTTGAAGACAAATAAGAAGTGTGTATCTCATAAAACAAACAAGCAAGAAAGCAAAGCCAGATAGAGTGGAGTGCTCAAGTGGAGGGAGAAATTCTGTCCTCTTCTAGATAGCAAGTTAGTTGATTTTACCTGCCAGGTCTCATACAAGTTTCCTTCTCATCTATTGCTTACATGGTTGTAGTCGTGCACTGAAGAGAAAGTTCCCAGACACTTAGACTGAGCGGACATGCAGGGTGGCCTCTGCCAGTGAAACAGCAGTAGTTGCTAACTGCACATAGTCTTTATTTCGTGTTCACCAGGTATAAACATCAAAGAATGTTGAAGCATGGGAGCAATACACAAGGAGCCTCCAGACATAGACCAAACGCACATCTGGTGTTTACGTGAAAGCATGCAGGGAAGATGTGCAGTTTCAAGGACTGCTAGGCAATTACAGTGGGTCTGTTCCCTAATTGGCTTCTGGGAAATCATGGGGCTCTGTTCTTATAGCGCTATCCTGGTTGACAGCCTTGAGAGCAAAGCATCCCTGACGTTCCAGCAATTACCCCACTCCCTTTCCCAGGGATTGCAACACACTCTCAAGAAATAATTCCACAGACAGTAGTGTCTCTAACAGTAACTTTTTAATATAAGTATTACTGAGATTAGGCTGCAAGAAGCTTTAGACTCTGCCAGGTTGAAGTCATTGAAATTCTAGGCAACTTAGTAAATAAAATCCCCTTTCCCCATGCAGGTTTAGAAGAAATTGGAGCTAGAGAGAGAGTTAAGAGGTGGATGTGAAATCATCTTTTTAAAATTATTTATTTATTTACTTATTTTCAGAGAGAGAGAGAGGGAGAGAGAGCGCGCGTCAACATGAGCAGGGGAGGGGCACAGAGAGAATCCCAAGCAGGCTCTGCACTGTCACCACAGAGCCCAGCCTCATCAACTGTGAGATCATGACTTGAGCTGAGACCTGATCTGAAATCTAGAATCAGCCTCTTAACTGACTGAACCACCCAGGTGCCCCTGGAGGTGAAATTACCTTAATGTTAAAAGCTTGGTTGGAAGCCAGTGAGCCAAATGGACTGAAAGAAACTTGCCTATCCTGTCACAGGCAGGGGTTAAAAAGTACCCTCCCTACAGAGGCCCAGCTTTCCTTACTGGGCCTGCCTCTCCTAAGCGCACACAGGCTCTCAAGAGGGAGAAGGGCCAGGACAATGCTCCCAATTGTACCATCCTTAGATCCTTATTCTCCTCTGGAAATGAGGACCAAGAAGAAAAAAACAAGGCATGTTGCTCAAATGGACTCTCTCCATGTGGAAGTACATAAAAAGGGCAAAAGATTTTTGCTCCCAAAGAAAGTTCCTTGCTTTAGTTACAGTTTTTCTTATGCAAGGCTATGCAATTGGAAATAAAAGTATAAGTAAAAGTAGATTAAACTAGAAGTTAGGAAATGTGACTTCCAGTGAAAACTATGTCACTAATTGGTTTTGTGGCCTTGAAAAAAATCACCTGGGATATTTCCTCATCTCATTAGAGCTTTGGGCTAGATCATTTCCTTCCTACTCTAAAATTCTAAAATTCAGTAATCTATGAGACTACTCTCTTCAACTCTACTGCTATGTGTGGAATGAAAAACTCAGACAATTTCAATCATTAAATGTTTTAACTTTTGCTTAAAGTTTTTACTGGCATGCTTTGAGGCTTGTGGTTTGGATTCAAGGCAGAAATGGAACTTAGAGAAGATCTCTAGCTACAAAGTATAGTAGGACACTGCAACAAAATCACTGAACTCTGAAGTTACCCAGGATGTCTGTGGTCTTTGAATCACCAAGAGATTCATTGTGAAGTTTCAGGATAAACCTCCACAAAGGCACACACTTTGGTTTGCTTTTGTTCCTTCAAAAGCCTTGCTAAAATATGGTTAGCTTTCTTTATGTGGTTATTACTTAGACTCAAGTTTTACTTTATCACACCAGATCTTATTTTGTATGCCTGGACTCCAGTATTAAACTCAAAAGGTAGCTTCAAAAATCTGCTATACTTTTTGAGGTGTAATGGATGGAATGGGAAAAACTATTCAAGTATATAAGTCACAGGACTTTATGACTATATCATATTAGTGAACACATATTGAAATTATTCTGGAGCCAGATCCCTTGTAGAGAGGTAGCGTAAAGAAAACACCATTTTACAAATGTGCTGAAATAGCAAAGTGGTGAATTTGTTGATTATGATACATATATAAAATACTGTTAGTTGCCTTATAGCACAGTCAGGGATTTTTCGTACGTGTTTAGACCAATTCTCCAATTCTCTGTCTTTCCCAAAATAAGGTGAATCTCTGAAATAATGAATAGAAATTGAAGGGAGAGAGAATGGCATCATTATTCAATTAGAATGAATACATTTAAGGACTAAGAAAATGGTAAAAATAATAAAGGCAGCAAGATTATAAAGCTTGTGGAGTTTTCTAAGCATAAACAGATAAGAACTGCTTAATACAAATTTCTCTCTGCTCTTTCCCATTATTTAAGAAAACTCCAAATTTCAGTCCCTCTAATGAAATTGAATTTAAAATTTAAATTTGGGAAGCTGGAAGTGACCTCTAGCCCAAAGCTTTCCTGTTAGAGATGATGAGACAGATTCTCAGAGACGTTCATTAAATTGCCAAGGCCATAAAGACCATCAACAGTGGAGCCAAGAGGAGTTCCAGGTTTCTAGTTCACTGTTCTGATAGTTGGTGCGAGTTCCCTGCCTTTAATGAATTAACAGAAGAAGGGCCTCCCCCTCTCCTTGAATGTACTCTGGTGTCATAAATTCAATTCTGGTCTCCCAATTAATCATCTCAGAAAGGCCTCCCCTCCCCCTCACCTCTTCTGAAATTAAAAAAAAAAAAAGAGTAATCCAGCGAATAGATACCTTTAACTTTGCTTTTTTGACCTTTCCTCCAACTTCCCAGTATCGCTTGGGCTGGCGACACAGTGTTTTTATACCTGGGGTAAGATCAGTTTCCCCATCCTGCTGATGCTCAGACACAACCATGCTATGCCTTCCTTGTCTTCCTCCTTTTATGATTCTTGTCTTTCCTTCCTCCTTTGCTTTTTCCTTCTTAATTACGTCCAAGACAAGGTGATGTCCCTGCTTTCAGCCATTGTCCTGAAAATGAGACCTCTGGCAAGGCCAGGAGAGTTCTTTTTAAACCACAGACCTAACTGTAGACACTGAGCGCATTGAGAAATGACCCCCAAAGTTTTGTGTTTCTCATTAACTTTTAAAACCTCTGCGGACTACGCGTGCTCATTACATCGAGTTGTAAATGATGTTTGAAGAGAATGATTCCAGCCCACTCAGTGCACAAAGAGAATACAAACAAGCGTTTGCAATTGCTTTTTCAAGGTGATACGTGCTATAATATTGAGCTGAGTTACTGCTCTGAAAGTCTCAAGTCTCAGAAGTCTCAAACCACTGAAAGCAAACATGAAATAAAAATATATAATTTGTTTCATGTTAACTCTCTCACCTCCTACCGACTTAATAAATACAGGTGAAAGCTTTCTTCTCTATGAAAAAGTGCCACATGAGGAACTCTGACTTCAAGTTCCCTCTTCCAAATAACTTTGCTTTCTTCTCTGACTTGTGATTAATAACTCTGACAATGCCAGAAGCTATAGGTATAAAGTGACGAATACTGGCTGTTGAATAAACAGGACAAATGTCACTAAGAGCCACTTCTTTTCCTAGGAACACAGAATGTTGCCATTTGTAATAAATATTATTATAGTTTTATCTTTTATCTGAACATTGCAGTGGTCCTTGGGTGACTACAAAGGTGACAGTCTTAACTGTCATAGTTGTGTCTATTCTTACAGTCCTCTGAGCAGCAAATCTGTCTTATCAAAAGGCCCTTAGTCGGCCACCAGAAACTTCACTGAAGATCATCTTTTGAAAACCTATTTCTATCATGAGACATGCTTTTTTTTTTTTTATCACCAGACATGCTTTTGAATGAGGGGTAAGTAAGTCTGAATATCATTAACAGCCTTTATGCTTAACTTAATATATTAGTATGAACTGCATAGATACTGCCCTAAATACATTAACTCTATAGCGTTAGGGACAAAATTATCCTGCATTACAAAGAAGCAGAAATGACTCCAGGGAAAACACTTTAAGACTGAATACCTGGAATAATAGGCCTTCACACACAAATCATGCTTTTGTTGAGTAAATGATTCATTTTCAGAATAGTAAGTCCCACCTAAAATCTTGAACAGATCTTTACAGGCCACCAGACAGAGAGAATAAAGAAGCTATGAGCAACAAAAACAGAGATGTCTAGCCAAGCCTCCCCTAGTGGGAATTCTGGAGGCCAAGTTTGCTTAGTAGAGTCTCTCCATGCTGCCTCACATGTCACCGTCTCTCCTAGAGTCACTGCCAAGTTCTTCCAGGTTTTCAATGGTCAACAGGAGGGGATGAGGTGGTAGTGCCCGGATGTGCTCTGCCTCCCTTGGACTTTTCTTCCATTACTAAGATCGCTGTCATTTCTTTGCTGCCATGGCCACCGTGCTCCTGTCTGCCATTTTCATAGTCAATGCTCCGACTCATGTGCCCTAGGTATATTGCTCCACTCAGGGCTGCTGCTCACTGCCCCTGGGGCACTGGGGCAAACACCCTTGTACTGATACCTCTTCTTGCAAGAGCCAGCTCTGAGCCCTTCGTGTTTCAGTATGAGGTGCTCCCACTTTTCTCCTCATCTCTATTCTCCTAAGGTTAGGCAGCACCTGGGAATATGTATCAGATCGATAAAACGTGCTATGTTCCCCCATGACCAGACAGTTGTAGTCTTTAATCTATGTCCTCTTTTTTTAAGGGCTGGAGATAGAAGCTGAGGTATATTAATTCTTTAAAAAATTTTTTAACTTGTTTGTTTGTTTATTTATTTATTTATTTATGACAGAGAGAGAGAGAGAGTGTGCGAGAGAGAGCACACAAGCAGCAGGACAAAGAAAGAGAGGGAGACACAGAATCCGAAACAGGCTCCAGGCTCTGAGCTGTCAGCACAGAGCCCAAAGCGGGGCTTGAACCCATGGACTGTGACCAGGTTATAACCAGAGTCAAAGCCAGTTGCCCAACTGACTGAGCTACTCAGGTGCCCCTGTATTAATTTTTGATTTCTCCTCCAGAGGAAACAAAGTGATGCCCTATCTTCTTATGTTATCCCTTCCACTTTGGAATTAAGTTGCTGGATATTGTCAAAATTCTTGTGTTAAAATTTGCAGATCTGACCCTTTGCTTTTGGGAGTCTCTTGGAGCTTCGAAAATGTATTGGATTGCTGTCCATGATTTCAAATAAATCAGCTTCTAAACGTATTGTTAGTGACAAGTAGAAAGTATAGCACACCGAAGTCAGAATGCCTGCTTTAAAACCCTGGTCTTGTCATCTCCTAGCTGCGTGACTTTGAAACGTGCTTCGTATGGCAGCTGTGGAGATTCAATGAGACAATATACAGAAAGTACTAATAAATGTTCAAAACAATATCCGTTAGAAGACATTATGGGAGAGAAAACCCCATTTATGAAAGTAAAAAGATTAAATACCTAGGAATAAACTCAAAAAGAAATGTACATTACATAGATGAGTAAAACTTTAAAATTCTCCTGGAAGACCCAAAATTATACTTGAACAAAGGGAAAAACAACTTGTTCTTGGATATGAAGACGCAATGTCCTAAAGTAGACTGTTCTCCCTAATTTATAAATTATGCAAAATCACAGCAAAAAATGTCAACAACCTTTATTATAGAGTTAGAAAAGTTTATACTAAAATTCATAATGAAAACAAACATTTAAGAATAACCAGGGAAAAACTAAAAAAAAAAAAATAACTACAGTGGAGACGGGCCTGGGTGGCTCAGTGGATTAAGTGTCCAACTCATGATTTCGGCTCAGGCTATAATCTCAAGGTTTGTAGGTTTGAGCCCTGCACCAGGCTCTGTACTGACAGTATGGGGACAGCTTGAGATTCTCTCTCTCCCTCTCTCTCTGCCCCTACCGTGCTCATGTTCTTTTTCTATGTCACTCAAAATAAATAAACTTAAAAATAAATCCTATAGTAGAGAGACTAGCCCTATCATACATTTAAATATCCTATGAAGAAAGCCTCTGGGGGAACCTGGGTGGGTCAGTCAGTTAAGTGGCTGACTTGGGCTCAGGTCATGATATTGCAGTCCATGAGTTCGAGCCCCGTGACAGGCTCTGTGCTGACAGCTCAGAGCCTGGAGGCTGTTTCAAATTCTGTGTCTCCCTCTCTCTCCCCCTCCCCCACTCATGCTCTGTCTCTCTCAAAAATATTAAATATTTAAAGATTTTTTAAAAAGAAAGCCTTTGTAACTCCAACAGTTTGGCACTGTCACATGAATAGACAGATGCATCAGTGAAACAGAATAGAAAGCTCAAAACTATGCCTAAGAAGATGAGCAAAGTTAATATATTATAAATGTTGCTTCTTTGAATCACAGGGACAAAAGTGGACTTTTTAGTAATCAGTATTGGACTGTGACCACTGGGTACACATTTGAAAAAAAAAAACAACACCACAAAATTAGAACTATATCTCACACCTTTCACAAGACTCAGTTCCAAATGAATTAGAGAGATAAATGTAAGAAAATGAGGCAGGTATTAAAAGAAAACTGGGTGGATTATTCTTTAGTGTCGGGGTAAAAAAAAAAAAAGACTGTGACTAAAACTTAGAAACAATAAAAGATTAATACATTTAACTACATAAAAATAATATTTTTTCCATGACAAAAAATATCATAAATGAAGTCAAGAAAGAATTGATAACCAGGCAGAAACCATTTACAACATGTACCATAGGCCAAAAGTTAATATCACCAATACATTTTTAAAAAACTCTTAAAACAAAGCAAAAGACTAAAAATGTGTAATCAGAGGGCATCTCGGTGGTTCAGTTGGTTAAGTGCCAGACTTCAGCTCAGGTCATGATCTTACAGTTTATGGGTTCGAGTGCCCCATCAGGCTCTATGCTGAAAGCTCAGAGCCTGGAGCCTGCTTTGGGTTCTGTGTCTCCCTCTCTCTCTCTCTGTCCCTCCCCTGCTCATGCTCTGTCTCTCTCTCTAAAATAAATTACGATTAAAAAGATTTTTAAAACTTTAAGCAGAAAATTAAAGACTATATATTTTTAAATGGCCTTTAAACACATGAAAAGATAATTACCCTCAGTGTAATACAAATCAATGCAACACTGAGGTACCACTTACCATTTATAAAACTAACAAGAACTGAAAACAACTCAGTTTATTAGCAAGCCTTTAGGAAAACAGGCACACTCATTAAGTGCAATGCAAACTGGTACAGGTCTTCTGCAGATAAATTTGGCAATAACAAAGCTACACATGCCCTTATTTTTTTAAGTATAATTAGCATACAATGTTATATCAGTTTCAGGTGCATAACATATTAGTTCAACAATTCTACACTTTACTCAATGCTCACCGTAAGTAAACATATGCATGCACCTTTTGTTAACAATCCCACTTCTAAGAATTTATTCTAAGATTCATTTTAAACAATATGAAAATATCTATGCATAAGGTTACTCATTGCATCGATGCTTATAATTCCAAAATATTGTAAAGAATATAAGTGTCCAGACACTGAAGAGAGGCTGAATACGGTATGGTACATTCAAAATATGGAGCACAAAGCAGTTGTAAAAAAGAATAAAAAATATCTCTGTGAAATTACAAGGACTGTTTTCTACCATATTCTGTCCAGTAAAAATAAGAGTTTCTAAAGTAATATTTATACCAGGCAGGTAAGTTTTGTTAAAAAAAAAAAAGAAAAAAGAAAG
Source organism: Suricata suricatta (assembly GCF_006229205.1). NCBI lineage: Eukaryota > Metazoa > Chordata > Mammalia > Carnivora > Herpestidae > Suricata > Suricata suricatta. Next base: position 62,196,054 of record NC_043705.1, on the reverse strand, counting down.
AAAGAAAGAAAAAGAAGTATCCATGGATCTGTTCACTTGTGCAGCATGAAATGTAAGAATACATCAGAAACTAATGGGATCAGTTCCCTGGAGGCTATGGATGGGAATGTGGTGAAAAGATTGGAGAGGAGATAAGAGAGGATTGTCACTTCTCTAGGATTCCTTGTCAACAGTTTTGAGTTTTAGAAGTATGTCAACATTTCACATGCTCAAAAATAAAATTAAATTAGCCACAATGTTGGTGGACTCTAAAATCAACTACAAACAGTAACAAATGAGCTTAACTGTATCACAAGTAAGATAACCACATGGAAGGGGGTGAGGAAGAACTAATCTTAGTAACCTTGGAAAGCAGTATTTTGACTGTGTAAGTTAAGGCTAAGGACAAGAAGAATTTTATACAAATATCGTACTCTAGTTAGTGAGCTGTTTTGCATGGAAGATGGGTTAGCAAATTTGAAACTACTTCATGTGTATTCTAGAACTGAGAAAACAAGCAAATATATTCTAGATAATGATAGCCAGATTTGTCACCTCTTGAGGCAAGAAGTTACAAATGGAGAAGTGGACCAGGCTAGGATGGATATTGTGGTGGTGCAAGAGTCAGAACTCAGGGTTTTTAATGTTTATACAGATAAAGAAACATAAAAATAGGTAAAGATATGTGAACGTATGAGTACATATATTTTCTGCCTCTATTCTCTTTGAAGACCAAGAAGCAAAGACACTGCAGTAGCAGGATACACACCTCTTTTCCACACCTTGGTCTCAAACACTATTCTCTAGTACAACCAATCAGGACCCCTAAGAGAAATGGCTGGGTGTAAGACTGGGGCTGGGTAAGTACGAGATGAATCTGAAATACTGTGTGGTTTCAGAAAGTAAGAAAACACTTAAAAAATATCATGCACAGAGTGAAAAGATACAGAAGTCAAGCTGAAGAGTCCACACAACCAAATCTGGCATAATATGAGCAACACATAATTATAATAATGGATTATAAACTCATGCAATGAAAGAACAGCTCTAAGTCCATACTGAAATGAATGAATGAATGAATGAATAGAAGGGAAAGTTCTTACAGTAGAATTCAAACATTAAAATCAGCAAGGGGCACCGGGGTGGCTCAGTTGGTTAAAACGTGTGACTCTAGATTTCGGCTCAGGTTCATGATCTCATGGTTGTGAGATCGAGCCTTATGTAGGGCTCCGTACTGAGTATGGAGCCTTCTTAGATTCTCTCCTTCTCTTTTCCCTCTACGCCTCCTCCCACCTCTAAAAATAAAAATAATAACAAAAATGGGGAAAAGTGATGGAAATAAAACATCATCTTTTGGGTTAATACCACAGAGGAGAAACCTGGTAGACATGATCTTAACCCAGTGGTCAAACTTGACAGCACAGATAATGAAACATATCAAAATTGTGTGCCTCTGGGTTCATAAGAAGAGAACATGACTACTGTAGTATTCTTGCCATTTATACACAACCTGAGTACAATCATTAAGAAGTATTAGAAAACTCAGATTGAGGAACATTTTATAAATAATTGGCAGGTGTTCTTCAAAAGTATCAAAGTATCAAAGAAAAAGGAGGACAAAAAGAGATTAAAGAGATTAAGGAGAAATAACTATACACAATATGTGATCGTTGATTGGCTTCTAGATCAGAAAAATGACATGAGTGAGAAACTATTGACTTTTACATGAGATGGGTTTATTAGTTGATGATTCTGTGTTGTTAATTTACTATGAGTATGTAATGTATTAACATTTGGAGAAATTCAAGAAAGGGAATAAGAGAACTCTCTTTGTAGTACTTTGGCAGTTTTATGGGAGGTCTGAAATTATTTCAAAATGAAAAAAATTAAAGTTTCAAAACTATTGGAAAGTGAAAAAGTGCTCAAATATTAACAAGTATTACTTCTTATTATGAGTTTAGAAGTCTTTTTCATGTATGAAAGCTTAATTACAAGTTAAAAAGCTTCACCAATATTTTCCTTTAATTAAACTCTTTTCAAAGGGAGCGCTGTGAATCACCTATGAACTGTCTTCAGCAGGATCACCTTGTGTTTATTTTCCAAATGCATTTCAGAGCCATTCCAGACCACTTGACTTAGAATGTGGTTCTTTGCAACTTATCAAACTCAACACCCAAAAACCAAATTTCTTCATTGGATGAAGAAATGGGCAGAAAACATTAATAGACATTTCTTCAAAGAAGACATTCAGATCGCTAACAGACACATGAAAATATGTTCAACATCACTCATCATCAGGGAAATATGAATCAAAACCACAAGGAGATACCACCTCTCACCTGTCAGAATGGCTAAAATTAACGACTCAGGCAACAACAGATGTTTGTGAGGATACAGAGAAAGAGGAACACTTTTGCACTGCTGGTGGGAATGCAAATTGCTGCAACCACTCCTGAAAACAATATGGATGTTACTCAAAAAATTAAAATTAGAACTACCTTACCATCCAGCAACTGCACTACTAGGTATTTATTCAAAGGATACAAAAATTCTGATTTGAAGGGGCTCATGCACTCTGATATTTATAGTGGTACTATCAACAAAAGCCAAAGTATGGAAAGGGCCCAAATATCCATTGTCTGATGAATGTATAAAGAAACTGTGGTATATGCACACAATGGACTATTACTCAGTGATCAAAGAGAATAAAATTTTTGCCATGCACAACAACATGCATGTAACTAGAGCGTATTATGCTAAGTGAAATAAATCTGAGAAAGACAAATATATGATTTCATTCAGATGTGGAATTTAAGAAACAAAACATATGAACATATGAGAAGGGAAGAAAAAATAAGATAAAAACAAAGGGGGACAAACCATAAGAAACTCTTAAATACAAAGAACAAACTGAGGGTTGCAGGTGGGATGTAGGATGGGGGGATGGGCTAAATGGGCAATGAGCATTAAGAAGGGCACTTGTTGGTATGAGCAATGGGTGTTCTATATATGTGATGAATTACTAAAATCTATTCCTGAAATCATTATTATTCCTGAAAACACTATATGTTGGTTAACTTGGATTTAAATTAAAAAAATAAAAATAAAAAACACAAAAATGTGGTTCTTTGCACAATAAGAACTTTATGACTTGTATGGCTGAGAAAAGTACTTTTGTCTTTATCTTTGAATAACAGGTTAGTTGGATATAAAATATTAATATTTTCCCCTGAAATATGATTCAGTGTTGTTAGAGAGAAGTCTAATGTCAGTCTAAATTTTATTTTTTTAAGTGATCTTTTTTCCTCTCCAGAAGCTGATAGGACTTTGTCTTGATGTTCTTAAATTTAACTAGTGTTTTCATGTTATGGGTTTTTCAGTAGCTATTTTGTTCTTTACTCTGTCCTTTTGTCTGAGAGTTTATACCATTCTGGGTATAAGTCTGCAAGATGAATTTTTTTTTCTAAATATTTCCTCTGCCTTGTTTACTTTTATATACTGTTACAAGGAGGCCCTTTTTCTATGGGTCTTAACCTCCCTCTTTCCTTTCTCTTTATTTTTTCCTGAGGAATTTGGGAGAGCTTTTTGAGCATTATATTCTAGCTCAGAAATTTATTTTTTTAGCTTTCTAAATTCTGCTCTTCAACATATCTACTGAATTATTTCAATGATATTTTTTGTTAGAGAAAGAACAAACCCTCAGTTTGTGTTTTGTATTTAACAATCTCTTATGATTTGCCCCCCTTTGTTTTTATCTTATTTTTGCTTTCCTTCTCTTATGTTGCATATGTGTGCCAGTGGGGGAGAGGGGCAGAGGGAAAGAGAGAGAGAGAACCTCAACCAGCCTCCATGCTCAGTGCTGAGGCGGACATAGGGCTTGATCCCATGAACCATGAGATCATGACATGAGCTGCAACAAGAGTCAGACATTCAACCGACTAAGCCACCCAGACACCCCAACAATTATGTATTTTTAATACATAGTATATTCAATAGGATTCCAAAATCCTTGTCTCTTAGGAAATTATTAGGCCTATACATTATACTCTTTTCATATCATTCCCTCTAGTAACACCATAGCAGCTATTCTATTTTTTCAGTCTTTCCCAAGACTTTTAGTCCTCAGAAGTCATGCTAATTTTCTCTGTGAGTTCATCCTTCATTGCTTTGACATTATTAACTGTTTTGCCTAGTAATGATGAAATCTTTGGCTCTCAAAGTGATGTCTAAAGACATTGGCATCATCTAGGAGCTTATTAGAAAGACAGTATTTCAGGGAATTCCCAAGTTATTAAATCAGAATCTGCATACTAACAAGACCAAACAGGTGATTTATTTGAGCCCTAGAGTTTGGAGAACACTGATGTATACCTTAGCTCAGGTTCCTCCAAGTGAGCTGGGGAGGGATGCCTCTTTTACAATGTGGGTTTAATTACCCCTTTGTCCCTCTCTCTCCTACAACAGATCTCCCTTGCCTTCAAGGTTCCAAACTTGTTTTCCCCAGGCATGGTTTCTATTCAGGGACAAATACTGTCTGATATCAATGTCTATCCCAGTAAGTGAGAGATAGAAGAAAGGATGCTGGGCACCAGCCAGATTGCTTGTCCCCACCCTAGAGAGACTCCCACTCTGTTCTGACTTCAGTGGCCAATACTGGTGGCTGCTTTCCTGTTCCTCCAAAGAACAACAGTATAGAGAAGAAAGGTAAAACTAGAACACTCACTCATTGCCCTTCTGGGGGACACTTCTCTCTATCCTAGGACTAAAACATCCTCATTCTTCCTATGTACTTGTAGTTTTGTATATGTAGGCTAAATAGCATTCTGAAATCCATCAAACTCCTGATCATCCTGGGGCCAGATTGTGCTAGAGAAAGGGAGCCATCAATGAAGGCAATTCAGGGAAAAGTGGGTGATGGGCATGGAGGAAGACACTTGTCGGGATGAGCACTGGGTGTTCTGTGGAAACTAATTTGACAATAAATTATATTTTTAAAATGAAGGTAAACTCAACTACTTTTCTCAAAGCAGACTCAGGTAATTCTGAGGTACACTAAAATTTGAAAACTACCACTCTAGTGTTTCTTTTTTCACTCTTTATCTTATTCATGGAGAACTTTGCATTTGTGTCATTAGGAAGCTTTTTCAACGTTTGGTGATATTTCAGTTAATTTTTGAGGTTAAAGTTATTTGCATTTGGGCTTAGCTGATAGACTTATTCAGGGGACTCATGTCAATCTAGCAAAGTTGTTTCTTATAAAGATATAGAATATGTATCTGTAGATTCTAAGGCTGAAGTAATTATTTTGGAAAAGATCAATGAAGACATTAACTAGGACTGAGTGAAGGGTTGATTTCATGTATATTCTAAACCAGTTTACCTCTGTAGCTAAAAGGTATTGTGCAAGTACTTATGAGATCTTTAATTTTGCATACTCAAGTATTTTTTCAAACTAGCTGAATGTGGGAAATTCTCTAGGACTGAGCAAAGGCTACAAGACACGAAGTCCCCATGAACACACAGTGCCACCTGATAATGAACAATGAAGACTAAAATTTTTAGCCTGCTGGGTTCTAATCAATGGTAATTTTTTTCTTTTCTCCTTCCTTTTCCCTCCCTTTCCTTTCTCTTCCCTTTTACTTTCACCCCTTTTGAGGTCCTGCTAAGTGATTTTGATATATTTTGCCAAAAAATACAGAAAATGTTGGCTAACTGCAAAGTCAATGCTGTGCATGCAACAAGAATGCACGTTTGCAATTTCCATTTCCCCAAATTGAACTCTATCTGAGCCTTCTACTTCCAGAAAGAAATTCTCTTTTGTCTTCCACAAAATGACTAACCACAGTGAGACATCTCATGTTCCATGATAGTATCCACTTCAATTTTTCCTCAGTGACTTGGATGACACCTAAGTCTAACTTTGAATGACTCCCTTGTTTACCTGACATCTTTAAGCCCCAGGTCCTCCTTCTTTTCCTTTTTTTTTTTTTAACGTCACTTCCCCCTTCTTTTTCTTATAGATTTTTCTCAGAGAAATCAAGAAACTGATCCTATTCACAATTGCATGAAAAACCATCAAATACCTAGGAGTAAACCTAACCAAGGATGTAAAAGACCTATATGATGAAAACTATAGAAAACTTATGAAAGAGATCAAAGAAGACTCCAAGAAATGTAAAAACATTCCCTGTTCATGGATAGGAAGAATAAACATTGTGAAAATGTCATTACTATCCAAAGCAATCTACACATTCAATGCCATCCCCATCAAAATTGCACCAGCGTTCTTCTCAAAGCTAGAACAAACTATCCTCAAATTCATATGGAACCACAAAAGACCCCGATTATCCAAAGTTATATTGAAGAAGAAAACCAAAACGGGAGGCATCACAATCCCAGACTTTAGCCTCTACTACAAAGCTGTCATCATCAAG
>NC_043705.1:62167292-62189541 GCF_006229205.1 Suricata suricatta | reverse complement strand
TGCAAAACTTAAGAGACTATTGAATGCTGAAAATGAACTGAGAGTTGAAGGGGGGGGGGAAAGAGGTGGTGCTGATGGTGGAGGGCACTTAAGGGGAAGAGCACTGGGTGTTATATGGAAAACAATTTGACAATAAAATATTATGGAAAAAAAGATAGAGGACTTAGCAACAGAAAAATATTCATTTTTCCTGATTGACTTTCAGTTATCAGCTAATGGGATGCTATAACCAATTGTGTTTTCCTTTCTGCTCTGACTGACCATGAGTACAGAGATAAATGTCTGATATCTTTTAGGTACTATATTTGCCTAGGACTTTTTAAAATTAGTTTTTAATACACATGTAGTTTACCCATGGTGTTAGTTTCTGGTGCACAATATAGTGATTCCACAACTCTGTATGTTATGCTAAGCTCACCACAGTGTAGCTGTATCCGTCACCACACCACACTATTACAGTACTATTGACCATATTCCCTATTCTGTGACTCTTATTCCTCTGACTTACTCATTCCATACCTGGAAGCTTGTCACAATGAGAAATACTTTTAATGTTGAATTTCTAATATTCTCTTTGCTGGGTAGAAATTTAATTTTATTCATGCTAACAGAAATTCTCTAACTTTAGGCCATATATTGCACAAAATTTAGACTTCTGGCATATAGTTTTCCCTAAATCAAAATGAAAATATTTTCTTGCAGCCATCTGGGATTTGTTTTTTTTTTTTTTAAAGGAATAGTGATCTTTAATTGCTCCTAGGCTTTAACTAAAGTTGCATCTGTTTTATGTCGAGTCCAGCCTTTTTGTCAAAAACTAACATTTTTCTAACATCAATGGAAACAGAAGCCTCTCTTGTTTGAAGAATTTGAGCTCTGTAAAGGCTGCCATGTAAAACCATCTAAACAGCCTAATCAGTTCAAGCTCTGGTGTCTGACTAGAATGTGCTTGTAGTGTCAGGCTCTCTTTTTACTTTGAGTGTTGTTCCCTGTCATCACCTCCTACACAGTCTCTGCCCTTCTAGTCTTATCTCTCATAAGAGGTTAAGAAAAATTGGAAGGAGTTGCTGATCAGCCAGCAGGAACTGTCAAAGCATCAGTCATTCTGGCCTTCCTCCCAAGAAACAAAACAAATTATTCTCCCAGCCAGCCTCCTCACTGCCCTCTGGGCTCAGGTCTAAAACTGTTTGAACTCGCCCATATGGCTCTCAACATGCGATTGTGTCATTGCATCAGGAAGCACTCAAAGGGCATTTTCTCAGTTTGATTTATATTTTCCTTTTATCTTTAATATGTTCCCAGGAACACAAAGTCTTTATTTGTCCTGCTTTGTCTTCCTTGCTTGCCTAGTTTCTTTTTTTTCTTATGTTCCATAGTCCATTCATTTATTAGATTTAAGGGCAAGAAATACCCCATTTTTGTTTGTTCTAGATTTGATATTGTCATATTAAGCATTCTATTTTAACTTTCATTTGTGTAGTGCCCATGTGTGTGTGGCTGTGTGAGCGTGTATGAGAGAGAGAGAGAGGATTTCATAAGATTTAAAGACTCTCCAGTAAACAACCACATCTTCGGATATTAAAAAAGAAGGAGCATTTTCTTACAAAAATCTCAAGCAAGAGGTCCTATGTCAATATTTGAAAGCATCAGGAAGCGACGGCATGTCAAGCCATTGTTAGTTATGTTTTGTCTCCTCTACTCTAATAGTGAGCAGTATATCATACCTTAAAATACAGAATACCATTAAACAGATGCTACTGTTAAAGAATTTTGAATTCAGCTATGCTGGCAAATGAACAGAACTTGAAGACAGACCTGACAGAATGTAGACCTCAGAACTTTATTCTCAAAATGCTTAGGAATGGCCTTCAGCAGTCCTAGAAAATGAGGAAATTTTTATAATTCGCAATAGAAAAGTATGTGGAGAACTAAAAAAAAAAAATGGTAAGACTTAATGAGAGGAGAAAATGTATTTGTCCTCATTCTGTTTCTGATTTCCATTTCATGTTCATTTTCTTCTACCAACATTCCAACATTTAATGGATTCAGTTTAAGATTGAGTAGCTCTTCCACTTGGTATTTGGATATCCAAAGAAAGACCCCTGATGACCTGTAAGAAACCATTTATTTTCAAGGGTGGGAAGGCTCTTCTTGCCAGTTATTAATCCCAACTCAGTATATCTCCAGCTTCTTTTAAACAATCTAACAAATGTATTTCCCAGTAATTAACTATTTTTAGTTTCACATGGACTCATATTTCCCATGTGTTATGCTTCATCTTTGTAAATGATGCTGAAATCCAGAAGCCAATAAAACACAGTTGGTCCAGGGAACAGTATGGGGAGAGATTCACTGAAAACATGTGGAACCTGTCCGGGACTGTAATGCTACTATAGATCATCTACACACATGTGCATATATAATAGTAATCAACTATTACCACCCTCGTCTTATTCATTAGGAGATTTTCAATTGAGACATAAGGTAAAAGTCCTTTTAGTTTCTTTCAAAGGTACTACAAGCTTTAAAAGGCACAGAAGAGACGAACATCAGTCTATTAACATCATTAAATTATACAAATCAAGTTTTTTAATCCTCTTCAAATTCCTAAGTAAAGCCAATTATTTTACTTGCTACATGTTTCTCAACCGTAGTCAGATTCACTTAACTGCTAAATTTAAATGCACTGAACTACTGAGCATGCCTTGACTCCATGTACTTCAGATTGGTTTACTAGTTCACTCATGGGTACTATATTATCTATGATGCTCCTACCAGGTACTAAACTTGGAGGAAATGAAAGTAGAAAAAGTAAATGGGGTCCCTACTTACATAAACATTATACTTTCATCTGAAATTAACAGTTTAATCTTGATAAAACTGGCAGAAATACCTTTGGTTTTCCTCAAAAAAGTCAATTTTTAAAAAATGTATTTTTAAAAGTAATACCTATTGGGGCACCTTGTGGGCTCTCTTGGAAGACTCTTGATCTCAGGATGGTGACTTTGAGCCTCACGCTGGGTACAGAGATTATAAATAAATAAACTTAAAAAATAATACCTACTAGGTACAAGAGATACAAGTATCAGTACATCAGGGAGACAATCCTGTCTTTCACATCTTAGTATCTTTAATCATTGTTTAATTCCTTTTTAGTTGACAGTTTGTTCAGAGTATTGGCACATGAAGCAAAAATCAAAGAAGTCTAATACCTTGAATTTTCCTTAGGAAGGTGCCATATTAGAGATCAGCATAGCATTGCTGCATGAGTCCAACAGAAACAATGCCACTGTCCTCCACCCCTAGAAATGTAACAGACTGCTGTTTGAGGTTGAAATCAGATGAATTGTTTGGGTCTGTTCTACATCCCCCTCCTCCAAAAAAAATGGCTAAAAGTTAGTATCCCACTCAGCTTGGATGATGTTTCTGTGGTCCCAGAATTATATAAACCAAGACCATTCATGGAAGGAATGGATTCACATTTGCCAGCTCACTCATTCCAGCACATGAGGTCAATGAGTAGACCATTCAATAAAAACACCTACACCACTGAAATTCTCAGTGTCTCTCTTTTCACTCTACGTTCATCAAAACTATACAGAAAATTTCAGAAAAGATTAAATGAGACCCAACTAATGCTATCTCAGCTATCTACAGTTTTTGGGTACTGAAGCATTATTAATACTACCAGATCATTTTGAAAGTAGATATTTCTACAATGTTCCCTGTGCTTCCCCTACCAACTTGATAAGAACATAGTGAACATAATTTAATATTTTCTTATTCAGTATAAATTGTGAGTCAATAACTATGTTTGGTGATAATATAATGATCCTGTAAGAACACGAGATAAAATAGATTGAGCAAAATGGGCTTATATAAATTTTTTGTCCTCTTTAATTATCAGTACTTATTTCCAACGGATCTCAATGTAGCTATCTACTTGTCTGTACTATCCTATCTCCTCCCTTTATAATCTTCTGAGAAAACAGAGAGCCAAATTGGATGATGTTTGTGTAAAATAAGAATAAGTACACCTAATCAAAGGCCTGATAAGTTTTTGTGACTGAAATGCCTTAAGATATAAACTTGGTGAGCACCCATTTAGGAACTATGAGTATGTCTACCATCACACTTTCAGGTGAAATTTCTATATAACAATAGCAGAACAGTAAATGACTGACTCAACTCAAACGTTTAAACCACTTCTAAGTAGAGACCAGCCCACTGCAAATAAACTGTCTACACCAAAGGGATCCATTTTTTTTAATTTTCAGGAGATGTACACAGGCTTATGTACATTTATGAACATTTACTCAGAGAATAGTATAATTGGAAAACAAGGACTGACTTACCCTCCCCTGCCTTGGCCTTTACTCATTGTGGTTTCAACGTAGCTTGTAGCTACATTGCTACATTAATTAAAGCCATTGGCTTTAGGAGAAGGGGAACATTTATTTATTCAATCAAGAATTTATTAGGTCTTATGTACTTCGTACTGTTTCGGTTTAACATGTGAAGATGGTAAGATAATGTGTACACCTTCAAGGGACAGCACAAGGCAGAAGAGCCAGGGCAAAAGTCTTTTCAAGTCGACATCATAAGTCTGCACTTGTAGCATCCCTTCTGTTCTGTTGTTTTGGATGTAATGATTTATACATTACTCCATCTGATCTTCTCACGTAAATACCAATACCCACTGCCATTCCTGACCTTGAGCAAGCCAGGGGTGGGGACACTGCTTTTATTTAAAAGTATATATAGTAGAGAAAACATAGAAAATGAGAATAGAGGTACTTGTCTTATTTTCTATGTTTTCTCTATTATATTTGTATATCTATGGTCTAGAAACTGGGCAGAAAAAATAGCCATGAGAAGGATAGAAGTATGGTACTTTTAAAAATCTTTTTAAAATGTTTATTTTAAAGAGACAGAGAGAGAGAGAGAGAGAGAGAGAGAGAGGGGGAAAGAGACAGAGCTTGAGTGGGAGAGGGGGCAGAGAGAGCCAGAGACACAGAATTGGAAGCAGGCTTCAGGCTCTGAGCTGTCAGCACAGAGCCCAATGCACAGAGCCCAAAGCAGCATCTGAACTCATCAACCATGAGATCATGATCTGAGCCAAGGTTGGATGCTCTCAACCAACTCAGCCACTGGGGTGACCAGAAGAAATTACAGTCTTGGTGGACTTCTGGTCCAGGCAAGTGGAGGTCACTGGGATTTTGGCCCCCTGTACAGTAGAAGACTCAAAGTGTTCCATGTGAAGGGAGACTGAACCTATGTCATTGGTCGGGTAAGTTAACCCTGCAGAAGACAGAAATATGACAAGAGTCTGTTGCTAAGATTTCCCTGGATCTATAATTAGCATTCCAGCTTAGAGAGGTAGAAGGATGCAGACATAGCTTTAGAGGTAAACTAAACCACCTGCTATATGGAAATAAGAGCCATGATATCTAACATATCACTTGGAGAGAAACGTCATGTATCATTCTATCACTGAGCAGACCTTACAGTTCTCAGGGCTCTGGTGGAGTCAATCACAGGGTTAAGCAGGGTGAGAAAGATATCTCCCATTCACATGAGGTTGCAATCCAGAAGTTCAAAGAACAATACTCTATCTGTATCAAAATAAAGATTTGATTCTGATGACATTAGTTAACATAGGAATCTGAAAAATATATTAAAATGAGTGTATTGAAAAATATCAAGGAGATAAATAAAAGAATAAGAGGCAAAATAAATTAGTAAAGGAACAATAGTATGTTGAGGAATAGCAAGGAGATAAATAAAGTAATAAGAAAGTAAGGACAAGGCTCACTTGGCACAATCTAAGAACAAATCAGTTCTTCACCAGAATCTACATAATTCACTAGGTTGCTAGTCAGATAAAGAGATGAGAGGAAGAGGTACGGAAGATAAACCGAGACTTCGAAAACTTCCAGAAAAGAATAGAGAACATGATGGAGAATCTATACTTGCAGATATAATAGTTGAATGCTTTCCACAACTGGAAATAGATATAGGTCCTCAAGTTGAAAGTACCCTTCAAATGCCAAGAAAAATAACCTTGAGTTCTCACCAAGACCCATAATAATGAAGCTTTAGAATATGAAGAATAAAGAAAACACTGCTAGAGAGACAGAAAAATAAGTCAAATACACTCCAGCTCACTATTTATCAGCAACAATAGCTGCCAGCACATAATGGAACAACAGCTTGAAAATGCTGCGGGAAAATAACTGTCAGCATAAAATTTTCTATCAGCCAAATGACTATACAAGAATGGGAGCAAATTAGAGTATTTTCTGACATAAGAAGACAAAGAGCTTACCACGCACAGAACCTCACTGAAAGAACCAGCAAAGCATTCATTCGACAAGAAGGAAAAAACAAAAAACAAAAAAATACAAGTGTCAGATATAAAAGAATAGACTAAAATCACACTGAGAGACAACCTATTTGCTTTTTAAAGGGAATTTACTGAACTTTCCAGTGGGGTATCCACTAGCTATGTCTGGCTATTTTGTCTTAAATTAAATAAAATAAAAAATCATGTGTGCATCTGGCCACATTTTAAGTGCTCAATAGCCACATGTGACTAAATGGTTACTATAGTGGATTATGTGGCTACAGGACAATTCCATCATTTCAGAAAGTTCTGTTAGATGGTACTGGTGATAATTTAGGGAACTCTGGAAAGCTATGTAATTTACATTCTTTAAAGTACCTAGAAAGAATATAAATGAGTGATATACCTACTGACTTGAACTCTATCAGTGTAGGTGTGTGGGTTTATGTATATAAAACACTGTATAATGAACAATTTAATCAGTCTATCATTTTCCCAGTTCTTTATTTTCTTTGCCCATCAGTAGATGGAGTAAATAAGCTATTTTCATACAGAAACCACCATATTGGGTAAGGTTTTGCTAATCTTAGCACATCTGCCAACTGAGCCACCCCAGTGCCCCTAGGCTTCATTTTCCAATAGGAAAACTGAAGTGTTCTCTCTCTGTATCTCAAAAATAAACAAGTAAACAAATAAAAAAGTAACAAATAAACAAACATGGAAATAAAATATATCCAGGTGCAATTGTAAATGATGTACAGAGTTGAAAGTATACTTAAATAACCTTTTTTACTTAAAACTTTGAGTTTTTAAGTTTTAAATCTCAAAAACTAATAATAGGTATACAGTGAAGAATCTTCCACCTTTATCCCCTTCACCTACTAAGCCTCACCCCTGCACCTCCCCTCAAAGCAGGTAATCACTGTTAATACTTCTTTATCTTTTCAGGGATCTTTTAAATAATAAAGTATATGTAAAATTTGAGTATTTCTTGTATTTTGCAAAATGGTAGCATGCCGTACACAGAGTCTACATCTTTTTTTCAGTTAATATATGCTAAGTATTTTTATGTATTGAATATAGATGGCCTTTCCTCACTGTTGTACACCTGAGTATTTCCAATGCATGGATGTAATATAATTTAACAAGTTGAATAATATGAAATCACTGATCATTATTTTAACAACAGTTTCATATATTTAATTTCCTAGTGAAAGACATTTTACATGTAATGAATTAAGTTTTACTGGAACTCAGCCACATCCACTCATTGCATGTTATCTATGCGGCTTTTGTGCAGCAGAGTGGAATAGTTACAATACAGATCATATGGCCTAGGGAGTCCAATTACTCCCTGGATAAAAACCAAAATCCTTATTATAAATAACTGAATTATTTTCTATTTGAAGACCCTGAAGACATCATAGAAAACTGGCATACGTAACTGTAAAGTTAACTTTCTGTTAATGAAGACCATTGTTAACAGCTCTAGCTTCACTTTTCATATATTCACATACAAACTTGGAATTGAAATGAAAAAATAATTTAGAACAAGAGTCATTGATGTCAGTGAAAACTTTTGTCAGTGTTTTGGCTCTGGTTATAGTCATTTTAAATAACTAGTAACTGAAGCACACAGGTGTTCAGTTCATATGTGTCTTCCAGTTCCAATATGTTCAGCAATATTATGATTTCTCCTCCGGTAGATCGTAAATACACAAAATATCTTGTGCATACCACTTTTTCTGCATCTACTTTGTATAAAATAAAAATTCTGTCCTTAGTTTTTTAATTTAATGTATATTTTCTCATGGCTCATTGTTATTCAACAGTCTACTAGGAAAACATTTAATCACAAACAGTTTGAGATTCACACCATACATGAAGTGACCAAATACACAGCAAGTCATTTAGATTCTTCTTTTGCTCTGCATGGCATGACTGTTCTGCTTCTATTTCACACACACACACACACACACATTTCACTTATACCTGCTCTTTAATTTCCCTGGTTACTCATCTAACCTGCTATTGGGCAGCCTTATACTCATTCTCCCAGGCCTCTCTGCTGAGGACTCAGCACAAACGGTTAGGTACCAAAGTGTAGGCAAGGGCAGCTGCTTTCAATGCTCCCCCCAAACACTGAGACATGAAGGAGTTAGCTGTCCCAGGTCGCTCCTCTCCTAACGTTCTTTGTCTTCTATGTGGGCAGTCAGCATGCTATTCGGGAAAGGAAGGTATTAGGTACTTTGGGCCTCAAAGAGCTTGAGACACAACAAATAGATCCTTGTATGTTTTAGCGAGAGTTATGTTCACTGCATAGCTGATGATGTCCAGATCCCCCCCCAAACATGCTACAAGGATGGACAAAACGGAGCTGCCTGGCATTTTTTGCCACTGGGTATTGACGGCGCTAGTGTTGAGCAGCTGAGTTCTATGTGCCCCAGCTAGCACTGCAGGCTCCGACCGCAGGGAGCTAGCGCCGTGCGTGTTGCAGTTCGGAGCTCCCTGGTCCCGTTCACCACCTGCAGTCTGTGGATCTATACAGCTCTCAAAGAATGTGACTCCAGTGGAGGAATCCTTTTTATCCTGTCACCAAATCTAACTTGACAATTGACAAGGAATGAAGAAAGCTGGTTGAAGAGGCTAATGCAGTGAGTAGGATGGAGAAGAATTCAGAGTAGGCAGAAGACTTTACTTCTCTCCATGCTGGGAAAGGAACCTGCAATAATAGTGAACCCAAAGGAGTATCAACACTATTATTTGTATTCACAATTATTTAAAACATGGAGCTGAACAAATATATTATCTATATTGGCCAAATTCTACTTAGGGGCCCTAAGTCAATGACCTGTGAATTCAACCCTTTATTCCATAAATGAGGAAATAGATGCCAATAAAATTTAAGAGATATGGCCATGGGACATGATTACTCCGTGACTAAACGAGGATCAGAAGGTACATATTCTTCCTATAATTGACTGCAAATTTAATGCTAACTTCTTTTAACAGCCATGCATAGCCCTGACATTCATAAATGCTTCCAACTATGTTTTAATGCATTTATACTTGCTGAATGGAGCCTCTCTTAGAGTAATATGTTTGATAAATTAATCCCCCTTCTAGTAAAATACTGCATTAATTCCTAGTTGGCAAGAAATTGCAAGCCCTCCTGAATAGTACATCTCATGGATGCTTAAGAGAAAGGCCATACGGGTTTTTTTCAAAAGCATTTCAATCCCATTCTTGCAAACGTGGCCCTTCTAAATATACCTCCACAAGGACAGTGCACTGATTATGCAAATGAATTCTCTGTTTTTCTAGGTCACAGCAGGCCTACTTCTACACAGAATGTGCCGACAGGAATATCAGGGGGTTCCTGCTGCCAGAATGTAAATGCCTTCTACAGACAAAACTTGACCAGAGAGGAGACATGTCATGTAACTCTTTAACTTCCCACTCACTCAAGAGCCACATTCTGAGATAGTGTTCTGCCCTCTTCCCCCACATCCCCCTCCGTGCAAATATTTGTCATGGTCGCTTCCCAACTAAAAGAGTAAGAGTTGTTGGCTAAAATGTATTCCTATTTTCTCATTAATTCTGCACAGTCTCATAAACTGTTTAGTTCTCAGATTCCTCATCTGAATAATTGTTTGTTTTTGAATGGGGATAAAGAACAGGTATTTAACTCTAGTAGCTAAAACCTTGTTAACATACCCAGAGAGAACTTGATCAAATAATGCTGGCTATTTGGTTTCCTCAGATGCAGAACAATCACCAGCACTGCTATTATTTAAGATCGCTAGGAGGGTTGATTATATAGTAATGCTTTAAAAATGTCACTAAAGTTGTAATATAACGCACTTCATTATTCCATAATTTCTCTTCCACAGTGGGTCAAACTAAAGCCTTCGCATATAGAGATTTCCATGTGTACTGAATTTCTCACCACAACAGGAATTCTCATAGGCCATAATTATCTTCAATAATTGGAAATTAGCGTGCCCTTTGGGTAGGGTGGCATAAACACTAGGTGTGGACTAGAAGCTAGTAGGGACCAGCACAGATTCAGCTCCTACACCTGTGGGACCCTGGACTTGCTTTCAACCCCAGTGAGCTTCAGTTATTTCCATAAGAAATAAACATAATCCCATTTAAAAACTTTGTAAATCAAAAGCTTTTGGAAAAGATAAAAAGCCAAGCGTTATTGAATATCGTTACGCTGTTAGTACAGTGTTTAAGAGCACTAGGTCAACATTAACATATTTTGTTCCCCTTTCTTTCTTCCCTGGCCTTTTATCTCTAGTGTTTCTTCAGGAAATTTTTAGAAACAAAAACAAATGGTTCCCTTTCTGGATAAACTTGCATTTAAAGCACAATCAAGATATATTCTTTCCTGGAGGTAACCTCACCTTTCACTTTGTGTGGCATCCTTGAATTTACTCTGTATTTTCAGATATTAGATTTGATATTAAATACTCAAGAGACAGTGCTGTTTATGATTTTACTACATAAAATCATGAGGCTGGACAACAATGACTATAAAATTCTTCCCTATATACTTCCCATAGAGGTTAACATCCAGTCTGTCAGCTGTGCTCAGCTGCACCTGAAATCTAATTAATTTATTTATTTATTTACATTTTCTTAATTTATTTTTGAGAGACAGAGACAGAACCATCGGGGAGGGTCAGAGAGAGAGGAAGACATAGAATCCAAAAACAGGCTCCAGGCTCTGAGCTAGCTGTCAGCACAGAGCCCAAGGCGGGGCTCAAACCCATGAATCGTGAGATCATGACCTGAGCTGAAGTCAGACACTCAACCGACTGAGCCACCCAGGTGTCCCTCACCTGAAATTTTTAAGTGAACATTACAGAATCTTCTCTAGATGTTTAGAGATCTGCCCTTTGACCTCTCAGGTCATACAGTTTACCTTTAGTAAAATGAATACAGACTTTGGACAAAGACTGATTTCAAAACTCAATTCAGCAAAGCTGTGACCCAAGGCACAACACTGTTTCATGGAATCTCAGATTCCTAACAGTAAGGGAAGATTATTTAATTTCCTGTACCAGTCTGGTGTGGGGTTGGAATGAGATCCTAGTGGAAGAGGGCTTGGCACAGAGTAGGAACTCAGAAACTGTTCACTTTCTTTTTTTCCTTTCAGTTTACCTCTCTTTTAGAGGACTTATCATTTTCTTGATCCTCTTACCATTACTACTTCCAGAAATGACCATCTGTCCTCTGGGAAACTCTTTAGTCTTTAGCCTTTTAACTTCTACATTTACCCAGTGGGAAGATTCAGACTGCAACCACGATGGCAAGTTCAGAGTAAGAGCCCCAGAGTAGGAATCAGGAGGATGCTGTCCTGGCCTGGTTCCATGGGGGAGGTGTGTGGTCTTGGGCAAGTCACTTCCATGTTCCCTCCCTTGTAAAATGAGAATGCTTAATATTTAACCTACTACTCCAGAGGTGGTTTGTTACCTCAGATATCAAATTTATTTGAAAACATTGTGAAGTTTATAATAAAATTAAAAAAGAAAAAAGTATCATCACTATCATAGTTTTGTTAATCTGCAACCTGTCCTAGAAAGTTAAAGGAAGTTTCTCTTTAAAATAACAATGCAAGAGGGCAGCTAGGTGTTTCATTTTCCAATCTGAGAATCTGGGGATTTTTCTCCTTCAGTGTCACAAAAGCCTGCAAAGCCCCTTAGCATTGTAAAGTGTTGGTGGCAGTAGTGATAAAATGGTCCAGAATGCTTTGGGATTTCGATGGAAGGGGTGTTAATGATCAAATTCAGGAATTCATTTTCATAGTTTGTTAGAGCTATGGAATAATGGAAAAAAACTTTTCTCATCATTAGAGTTGGCAAATAAATGAAAGTCTATCAAGAAAGTTTGATTTCATTTTCTTTTGAGAGAGAAAGAGAGAGAGAGAGAGAGAGCGCGCGAGCGAGAGCAGGAGTAGGGGAGAGAAGCAAAGGGAGAGAGACAGAGAATCCCAAGTAGGCTCCATGCTCAGCACAAAGCCCAACAAGGGGTTCAGTCCCACGACCCTGGGAACATGACCTGAGCCAAGATGAAGAGCTGGACACACAACCCAGGCACCCCATGAAAGTCTGATTTCTACCTATAGAAGTGATGTGTTCCCTCTGAAACAAATTACTAGAACCAAAATCAAAACCAAAGAATTCACATCTCCAGGTCTGATATGCAGACGTCAGGACACCCTCACAGAAGGTTAATTAATCTCCAGACTCTCCTTAGTTTAATGTAATAACTAATAATTAATGTAACTATAATAACAATTTGACCTCTGCCTGAAATATATGAAGTTTGACATTAGCTGCAAATGAAACATGTGAGGAAAACAAGAGATTTTTTTAGCTACAATTTATCAATTTTCCACTCAAGGTAAATCATTGACATCTCTCTACAGGAGAGAAATTCTGCAAAGTATTGTTTGAGGCTGAGCCCATCACCATTCAACAATGATGGTACTTTGGTTTATTTTTCATTTCAAAGTCTGTGTATGTTATTTCCCCGTCTATCCACTCATTTCCTATCTGTGAACTCCTTTTTACCAGAAGGGGTTTGGGCAGAACAAAGGCATCAAAAAAAAAAATGCAGGCAGGCATACACAATGTTAGCTGAACACATAATGGGACTTAGCAGCATGACTCAGGAAGCGAGATTTTATTCAATCCTAGAAACTTTCTTCAGCTGAGAAAAATGAGGATAGAATAAAGTCAAAGAATGAAAACAGGATTACAAAGTTAATGAATTTTTTAAGATTCTCTCAATTAGAGACATTTCTAATTGTCACTTGGGACTTGAGTTCATTGAGCAAAGGATATGGAACAAGAGCATAGCTGGTACCTTTGTATCTTGAGACTTGGTGATGCCATGTAAGAAACTATTTTTATTCACTCATTCAACAGATGTGAATTGAGTATACGCCATGGGTCAAGTATCCCTAATGAGGAGACTGTATTAGTAACCATGGTGAAATAAGTATGTTCACATCTCCACTGGATTTAGTTCTTTTGAGCTGGATCTACCTTTGCAGTTAAGTCTACTCCATTAGTCTCTAATAACACTGATGTTTGCCATCTCCTATAGACCGAAGGCAGGGAAAAAGAGAATTAGGCAGGAGTGACGGACAGGAGTGCATGTTGTTGGACTAACTAGGGAAAGCTTTAAAATGTGAGGACATATGTGGGGGGAAATGGCAAGAGAAATGCATTTTAAGTACAGTCAAGTCAAAGATATGTTAAAAGGAGGAATACAAATCTCATATAGCCCTGATTAAGTTTTCTGGGCAAGTTATTTAAGCTTTACAGTGATTTTTTGTTTTGTTTTTGTTTGTTTTTCTTCTATCTTTGTAAAAACCAAGTAACAGTCAAAGTTAGGGAATTTCCAACATGCTTTTTTTCCTCTACTCCTCAGGCCAAGAATGATCTTTCCCTTCAGCCAGTAGCAGAGATTAAGCTACACAATTTACAAGATGTGAAAGAGACATTGGTATAAGAGAATTTTCAAGGATAGGGAGTTGTGATTTTATAAAGGAATAGGGTTGTGGAGAACAAAGTATGGGAGTGATGGGGATCCTGGGGAGTCAAAGTGGTTTTTCTTCATCAAGTGATGAACTTTGGGAAGAAAAACTGAGTAGAATTAGGAAAAAAGGCAGTATTCATGTGAGACACTCTAGATGCTACAGAATGTCCAATCACCTCCAAAGATCCTGGTAATGAGGCTCCGTTTTTGTAGAGTAAAGAGGTATAGAATAGTAAAGAATAATTTTTCAAAAAATAAAATGCTTTTTCTGCAAAAAGTGAATATGCATTAAAGATGTTAAGTAATTTATAAATGAGAGAAGCAATAAGTTTCAAAAGAAAATTTATATAGATGAGTATATGTATGTATGTATGTTTTTTAAACATATATAAATATATATTATATATGTATTTAGTCAGGAATGCGGAAATGAATTTGCTAATGTAGTAAAACTACCTAATATCATATTGGGCAATAAATTGTACTGTTTACATTATTGTTTCAACTAGGAGGAATTCAGTTTATCTCTACTGGATAAAATCCATTTGCAATTGCAATTGCATTGCCATGAAGAGAAATTCACCTGCAACTTAACTTTTACCATGTGATCTCTAGACCTACATAACATGCAATAGCCTAGTCAATAAGAAATTCATTAAAATTACACTTTCCAAGAGAATCAGATTATCCTTGGAGGACCCACTGGACAACAAGCATACTACTGAGAGGGAACTTAGTGACATCTTTTGTCCATTTCTAAGCTTAGACTTTTTCTTAATCTTAGACTGGGGTGGGGAAACTATTTTTCCAGTCTTCTAGGCCTACACAGTTTGGACATTCCTAAATTACTTAGGTCTTCACGAAGGTTCAGACCCTATGTTCATTTTAAGAAAAGTAGCCAATGAGTTGTCTAGAACAGAAAAGAGAATGACCTCTATTCTCTAGTCACCAGCAAGCATCTGGAAGAAAGTTTATTTTCTTGACTCTCCCCCTCCCTTATGGGACAATATAAATTATCTTTTGCACAGTATTGTGATGCAAAGAACAAATTTTCTAGATGATCTAGTATAGCATTTCTTAAATGCACTCATTATTATCTGAATACTCTATTTCAAGATGTTTTTTTAATATATTTAAGTATCTGACTGCTATTATTTTTGTTAAATGTTTGTTGCTGAAGTATAGTTGACATACCATGTCATATTACTTGCAGGTGTCCTAATAGTGATTTCCTAACTCTATAGTTATTCAATGCTCACCTCAATATGTATGTGTGTATATATATGTATGTGTGTACACACACACACACACACACACACACACACATATACATTGTTACTATCTGCCACCATGCAACATTACTATAATATTGTTGACTATCTTCCCTGTGCTGAGTATCCTGACTGCTGACTGCTTTTTTAATGAGGCACTTGGGTCCTATGGATTTATAATTTTCCATGAATTTTCCATCTGCCCACCCAAAAACAGAGTGTTCCTATGGGTTTTGGTATGGTATAGTGTGGATTAGGCCTCAGGATAGAGGACAACCTGGGGGGCACAAAGATCCTGAGCAGTATTACAGGAAGATAAAAATACCCCAAGACACATAGGTGGGCCAGACCTAAATGAAAGTTAGACAGTACAGCAACCATCCACAGAGAATAAATTAGGCAGTTCAAAACCTCATGGAAAAAAAACAAGTATATCTATGATGAAATTTAGAAAATAATCCATGTTAGGAGGTTAGTTCAATAACCAGCAACTACTGGGAAAGTTTCCATTCATGAATAATGCCAATTGTGATTAGAAATCTGTGGCTCAGGAGAGCAGAGCCCAGCTTACTGATTCTAGAGACAACACTAAACAGTAACCAAGGCTATAATCATAGAAGAATGAAATCTAGACTTTAGATACTTAGCTTCTTGGGACACAGTTTTTCTTTGGCACAGTCTACCAGTGTACAACTGGCTGAAGACAAGTTTAGTGAGATGCACACACAGGAGAGTCAGAAGAACCATGTGAGAGCCCAAGAGACAAGACTGCATTCTTTGAACTAGCTAGGAAAGTCTGCTGGAATCACCAACAGTACAAAGATGGGCTGAGATGTGGGTTAATAAAGTTTTATATAAACAGGAGTAGGAATGCTCTTGGGAGGGAAGTAGCAGTGGACTCATAATTGGGAAATCCTGAAGGCAGTGGCACAGACACAAATCTGAAACTAGATAACAGCTACCTTGTTATTCTATCCTGTTTATACCTTGAGCAAAACTTAATAGAGTAGGTCTTGATGACCATCCTACCTAACATTCCAGGCTGCCTGTAACTGGCTGCCATTACATAAAAACTTGTGTATATAAACTTGCCTTCATGCTGCAGTGTCTGTAACTATTCTTTTTGTGTATCAACTTTTAATAAGTGATCATACCACTTTTATAAAACTCTCACAGACTTGTTAACTAAATTGACATATTTCATATATTTCCCCTCCATCTGTTTTCTAGGTTTCAATTTTCCAAGCATTACAATTTTATAGATCTTTTCCACTTATTGCTATGAGTATTTATTCCATAGCTTTTGAAGTTAATGATCTTATTCATGGACTTCCTTGTTGATTTAAATATGATTTCTCTCTGTCTTTAAGTCATTATTTCTACTCTGCAGTTCTTAGAAGTTCCTAAATCTGTTCCCCTCAACCACTAGATGCTAGATTTAATTCCTACAGATACTACTCACCCTCTACAGTTGATTATTAAATATTCAAGAATTTTCTGAGTGGGTTGATAAACTGCCTATACTGGGAATATTCATATCAGGGAAATGTGTAGTTCCTACAGCTGAAATATTCGCCTTATATGAGAGGACATTGTGGTACAGAAAGATTTATTCACATCTCCAAGCTCAAAATGCTAATGATTTTGGTGGTAGAAGTAGAATATGGGTCTTCTCTGTTCTAATCCATGCCATGGCACTTTGTGATTCTTGGTTCAAGAGAATGTTGAAATGGAATTGAGTAATTTAGTTCCTCTAATTTCATCTAATCTAATGTCAGTAGCTAAAAAGAAGAAATGATATGTATTTTAGTAAAAGATGATACCTCTAAGGATTTAGATCCTTTTATTCACAAAATAAGGTTAAAATTATAAAGTTTACTATGAAGATTGCTTTCTTCTAGGCATTACAATTGAATTTTATATAGTTGGTACCAGCTCAGTTATGCTTTTGAAACTTGATGAGTTATTATGTCCCAATAAGTAAAAATGATAACATAAACATTACATTTCTATAGATTTCCATATTTAAAATAGTGGTAGATATAGTGGTCACACTAAATGTCCAAAATGTAGGCCATGAAATAAACACTTAAAAATATACAACCCAGGGTGCCTGGATGGCCTAATCAACTGAGCATCCAACTCTTGATTTCAACTCAGGTTATGATCTCATGGCCCCACCTTTGGCTTCTTACTGGGCATGAAGCTTGCTTAAGATTCTCTCCTTCTCTCTGCTCCTCTCCTACTCACACCCTTATTCTCTCAAAAAACATAAAAATAAAAAATATGTATTATATACATATAATCTATGTACATACACACACAATGAAAAGTTGTGGTGTCTATTATTAATTAATATCCATCACTTGGTAAATTGAACCAATCACCCATTGTTACCAAACTCACTACCTTTGCCCTTAAGTTGCAGCCCATCCCACCACTACCCCTTGCTTTATAGAGTCACATGTTTTCTTCAGAAAAGCTACTGGTTCTTTTTAGAGAAAAGTTGTCACCATCTTTCCTGCAGAGCCAGCTCTTGGCAGCATTTCTTTCTTTAAAAGATCTCAACAGGAAGCTCTGTTATCTCTTGTGACTGCATGACTCAAGCTAACCAGAAGTCCCTGCAGATAAGAGCTCATAAATCAGATTTCTTTACTCTGACGACTTCTTTATATCCCTTCTTTTTTGTCAGAACCATCTACATAGCCCATTCTGTTAGTTAACTTTTGTGTCACTTAACCACTACCTCTTAGCATTAAAGGCAAACCCTTACTTATTTATTATGGCTATGACAGCCTTTAAATATTAAAAGATCCTCTTGCTCCCTCAGTCACCTCACTGAATTCTTAATCCAAACTCATTGATAAGGATTTTAACGTTTCTCCTACTGGTACAGTCTTAGGTCAAACCTTTTTCATATTACTGATCAACAGTAACAAGTCTCTGTTCTCTTCACGTCAAGTTTTTGTCTCCGCTGTAATTTTTAATTGCTTTTAGTGTTACTGTTTCAAAATCTAAATCTTGTTGCCTTCGATCTATACAGGATAACTTTTGGTATTCTCAGATCCTAGCACTATCTGAATCAAAATTTCTATCTTTACAATCATCCATCAAAGACAATCCACTGTTTAAATTCTTTCCTTATTAATACTGATTATCTGGCTATAAATGCTATAGTCTTCAGAAAAGCAGAAACGTGAAACAATATTAAAATTACCACAAATAGTCCACTTCAGAAATAGCCATTATTAGCATTGTTATAGCTTCCTTCAGCATCCACACAACTTTCTTGGTTATGAAGTTTTGTAATACTAAACAGATGAGCCCAGCATGAAGATAGTTTGGATAAGGTTGTTTACCAGTTAGGTGAGGCAAATACTTCTGACTTTATTAAGAATGAAATAACATTTGGTTTGCTTTCTTTTTCTGTTTTGGTAAAAATGGTGACATCTTTAAATGACTAAGTCTAAATTCAGTCATATTTAAGTAAAACAATTAAAATTAATCTTGATCACTTTACTCATTCATAAAACTTTATTCAAACTTTGCCTATGTAGCACCTAATCATTTACATAACAGACAAATAGGCTGGATTCTTAATCTCAGAAAGTATACAATGTAACTAGGAAGAGTTGTAATTAAGTATGTAAACTCTTTTTAAACAAATTAGAATGGCATCAGGGTAATTAGAAACACAGGGACCAAGTGTTTCTGAAGAAGAGATTGCCTTCTAGGATCATGGAAACTTCATGGACAAGCACCAGTTGAACTGAATTTTGAAGTGTAGGCACACGTGTGGAGGAACTTCTAAATCAAAAGACTAGAAAAGGAAAGTTCAGACTAAGTTTGCAAAGTGCTGTTTCCTTGAGTGTGGGAGAGATGCAAGGTAATGCTGAAGGATGGATCATGTTGAAACAAAGGAGAAGCTTGAATTCAAGGAGTAGCTATTCTCTCATTGCTTAGTAGAGACATCCTTGAGTATTTTGGTTCAGAGAAATGACAAAACTATAGCTTTACATTTGGAAAACACATCCCGCAGCAGGTGAGAAGATTCCTGAGAGAGAGAAGAGCTTGGAGTTGAAGAGCAACTGCCCTCCTGGGTGCAGATTAGAAGGAAGTGGGCCTCCATTAGGGTAGTGGCCATGGAGATAGAAGAAAAGGGAGAATTCAAGGAATAAGGAGGATGTAAGTGACGACTGGTTGAATGTAATGAATATGAGGAGAAAAGGTAAAGAAATATCACCAGCATCATAATCCAGGAGAAGCAGGAGAATGGCAGGTTATGAAGAGTTGGTAGAAAGGCAGGAAGACAAGAAGATGAAAAGAGTGGGGGGCAGGGAATTTAGATGGAAAATGACTTTCATTTTTGATATGAGGATTTTAAATATTAATCAACTCTGAATATGGAAACATTTTTCAGTATCAGGTTCAACTACTTATACTCTCAGAACTTCTGTTTTAATTATTATTATTACTTTGGCTCAGCTGTTTCTCCTTGAAAAGGAAATTTAGGTCATTTGTCACTGTCATGCTAATTTCCTTTTTTCGACTTTATGCTCTTACCTCTGAGATATTTGTATCCTGTAATTATGTCGTCCCTATTAAGGGTGCACACGATTGGTTCTCGCAGTTCCTTCCCTTGTGTCCTGCCCTGTAATCTTTGTATTGTTCTGACTGCCCTCACGGATCTGGCTATCCTTGTGCCACCCTGTCACCATGACCTTCCTGGGACTGTACTATCTGTGTTGGAAGGGGAGGATATTCACCTTAACATTATCAACAATAACTGAAAGAATTTTGTTGCAAGGAATGACAGAAACTGGCTCTGATGTACCTTGATTTGATCAATCTTTAGAGCTTATATTTTAAAAAAAGCACCATATGACTGAGCAGTACAATGACATTCCAAAGTTATAGATGTGCTGTACAGAATTCTGGACTTTCCATTCTAAAGTACTTCATCCTTCAAACCAGTGATTTCTTAATAAAGTGCTCTTGATTACATTCTCCCTCTTTTCAATAGTAACGCTTAACTATCTGTCTCTTTACTGTGTCATGCCCTCTAATCCATGTGCTGTTTTTAATGCTTGGCTGGTAACTGCAACCCCACAGAGACAAGGCTGTCTGTACCACACAAGAAGGGCAGGACTCGTGCTGCACAGAAAAGTCTGTGTCAGATCAAAGGGCAGGGAGACTGTATCAGGCTTGCGGGAGTGTCTCAGCAAGTAATTCTAAAGCACTCGGATGGTGTAATCAAGAGAGCTTTTGCTAGTTTCTAGTGCCAACCAAGTTCCTCTTTATTCGTAGGGGGAAAAAAGCAAAGAGATAAAAGGACTAAGAAACCAGCACTGGATTTTCTTACTTTTTGCAATCATTCCTATGGGGTGGGGAGGCTTTGCGGGGGAGATTTTAAAGAAACATAAAACTTCTTTGTACGTGTGACCCGCTTTGACTCTGGCTTTACACTGTTTATGTTGTTACTCCTGATTCATAGATTCTGCGTGCCAAACTTAGTCCAGGATTTCTTGACTGGTCTACTATTCTATCACTGACTTGGTATTCATAAAATAAAGGAAATTTTCCACTGACAGGTAATGTAAGGCTTAAATTAAGACTATGGTCTGTAGCTAAACATCAACATATAATACAAAATGACAAACACTTTTGTAGACTAAAATGTAGAAAAAATGTGTTTTCCTTTTTAAAGAACCATTGGAACTGTAACACAAGTTATATCTATTGCTATTCTTCTAAGTATGGTACTATTTACTTGCTAAGGTTTTTCAACTTATAAAATATCCATTTTCAGTGGATAGGAAAAGAAATGATATAGAGAATTTACAAATTTAAGACAGAAGTTTTTTCTCAATTTGTAAGCCATATTAGTTGATTTACAAATTGCTTATTCAGTATTTACATTTATTTTTTACCATGATTGATAATTCCTATCAGAGGTATGAAACTAAGTACGATGTTCTCTAAAGGAGAACATAAAAATATGAGGCAGAAAAAACTATAGCTTCCATAGTGCACCATACTACATTGTGAAATTTGGTTCTGTTCCAGTCTCTGCATCAGTTGCCAAAGATGATGTGGGCAATTATTTGCTCGGTGCATCAACATTCAAGATGCATATTTTGTGTACACATCGTATTGTGATGCGTTCCTTTTTTCCTCATAGTTTTAAAGCTTAAGATCGAGTTTAATTGGTTCAGTAGGTTAAGCATTTGGTTCTTGATTGTGACTCAAGTCATCATCTTGCCGTTCATGGGATACAGTCCCACGTCGTAACCCGAGGAGGGCCGGGGCGCTCGTCCCCAGCAATCGGCGGTACCTGTTTCGTCCGCCCGACCCGCAGGGCGAACGGAGAATCGTCGCGGGTCCTTCTCCTGAGGGAGGGAGAGAAAAAGGGGGCAGGAGAGGGAGACGCAGAGAGTAAAGACAGAACTCACGGTTCTCCGATCAGGAGAAAAGAGAGCGTTTATTCAAAGAACTGTTCTTTATATAGTCTTCAGGGGGGAAAACAAGGCAAGATGACCTAGGCAGGCTACAAAGTCAAATGCATATCAAAGAAGCGCCCCGACTTTGCCTCAGCATTCTTGGGGGATGGAGAACTAACACTGAATACGGTTTTGATCTCTTGTGTGCCTTGGCCACTCACGTCTAGCTCAGCAAGACAGTCACCAAAGTTATTTTGACCAGGAAATGGCAATCTCCAGCCTCCAGATGCAAATCTTATTTACTGGCTCACTCAATGGAGTGATAATCCTTGCCTGAGGCAGACAGAAAACTTGGTGGCCCGACTGTCCCATGTCTGTGCTGTCAGCTCAGAGCCTGCTTGGGATTCTTGCTCTCCTCTCTCTCTCTCTCTCTCTCTCCCTGTTTGTGCTCTCTCTTTCTCCCTCACAAAATAAATGAACATTTAAAAAATAAAACTGAGTTTAACTTATACTGCTTGTAGTTGTTTAAAACCCAGTTTGGAACTAGATGCAAATTCATAGCTAAAATATATTTACTTACAAAAACAAAATTTTCATAATGCAACATTCAGCAATTTTTAGACAATACCCTACAAATA
>NC_043705.1:62165991-62167192 GCF_006229205.1 Suricata suricatta | reverse complement strand
TATGCTATAAAAGCTGTATTTTTCTCTAAGAGGTTGGTGGAGGACATATTATTCTCCCTGAACATACAGTTTGTGGTAGAAATTGCCACAGTTCTTTGCAGTCCCTCTTATCAAGAGATGGAGTCTATTTCTTCACTTTCTTATATTTAGACCAGTCTTGCAACTTGCTTTTACCAGGAGAATGCAACATAAGCCAAGGTGTGGACGTATGAACATGACCTTCAGGAAGACTTTCACATTTCTGCTGATTCTCTTGGCCCTCATTAACCACCATGCCAGCAACCCTCATCCTGCTCAAGGCGAAAAGATCAACAGAGCAGAGAAAAACCATCCTAGGTGAGTCTAGCTGACAACCAGTTTCCAGGGATTGTTGCCAATCTGCAGATCGTGAACAAACATGGCCAAAGTGAGCCTGGTCAGGCCCAGATCAGCAGTAAGGTCTTATAAGCAATCATAGATGAGTGGTAAGTCATTAGTTTGGGAGTGGCTTATGCATTGCATTAGGTAACCATTCACAATACTTTCAGATACTCTGAAAGTCGCCTATTTTCAGATCTACTCCTCCCTCTTTGCCATAATGATAATTGTTTTTGAGTGGTTATGATCCTGCAGATTGTTTATATGAATGAGAAGTCTCTAAGCTTAAGTGAGAAGACATCTAGTATAACCACCAGATCTTGCCTTTCAGTGTGGCTCAAAACTCAACTGAGTAGTATTTCTGATTTCTCAAAATACATTGGCTTTAACAGTTTTAGCACTGGCAGTCAATACACAAGTAGGAAGAAAAAACAACATCATCCCTTGCTTTTTTCATCTGTTCTATTTAATGAAATTTGGCTTCAAAAAGTTTGATTTTGTGTCTTGGATAAAATTTTCTTTTTGGATTTTAGGTTTATAATACTCTTAAGTTTTCTTCCGGAAGTGAAACTTATTGTTTTTAATGGACTAACAATCTGCCACTTGCTTTGGATATAAAATCAGTGATAGTAAGGGCATGGTTTTAAGTTACCCTATTGTTTATTAAATATTTTTTTTGTGATTGATTATAATAGGAAAAAAACTATATGATGAGCCTTTAGTTTTCAATACTTGTAGCGCCTGTCTTCATTGCTGAAATAGAGTGAAGAATATCAGAACCAACACATCTCATGAGTATAAGGAATAGACATTTAAAGCCATCAGTAAACACACTAAGGAAAGC
>NC_043705.1:62164692-62165891 GCF_006229205.1 Suricata suricatta | reverse complement strand
TATGCTATAAAAGCTGTATTTTTCTCTAAGAGGTTGGTGGAGGACATATTATTCTCCCTGAACATACAGTTTGTGGTAGAAATTGCCACAGTTCTTTGTAGTCCCTCTTATCAAGAGATGGAGTCTATTTCTTCACTTTCTTATATTTAGACCAGTCTTGCAACTTGCTTTTACCAGGAGAATGCAACATAAGCCAAGGTGTGGACGTATGAACATGACCTTCAGGAAGACTTTCACATTTCTGCTGATTCTCTTGGCCCTCATTAACCACCATGCCAGCAACCCTCATCCTGCTCAAGGCGAAAAGATCAACAGAGCAGAGAAAAACCATCCTAGGTGAGTCTAGCTGACAACCAGTTTCCAGGGATTGTTGCCAATCTGCAGATCGTGAACAAACACAGCCAAAGTGAGCCTGGTCAGGCCCAGATCAGCAGTAAGGTCTTATAAGCAATCATAGATGAGTGGTAAGTCATTAGTTTGGGAGTGGCTTATGCATTGCATTAGGTAACCATTCACAATACTTTCAGATACTCTGAAAGTCGCCTATTTTCAGATCTACTCCTCCCTCTTTGCCATAATGATAATTGTTTTTGAGTGGTTATGATCCTGCAGATTGTTTATATGAATGAGAAGTCTCTAAGCTTAAGTGAGAAGACATCTAGTATAACCACCAGATCTTGCCTTTCAGTGTGGCTCAAAACTCAACTGAGTAGTATTTCTGATTTCTCAAAATACATTGGCTATAAGTTTTAGCACTGGCAGTCAATACACAAGTAGGAAGAAAAAACAACATCATCCCTTGCTTTTTTCATCTGTTCTATTTAATGAAATTTGGCTTCAAAAAGTTTGATTTTGTGTCTTGGATAAAATTTTCTTTTTGGATTTTAGGTTTATAATACTCTTAAGTTTTCTTCCGGAAGTGAAACTTATTGTTTTTAATGGACTAACGATCTGCCACTTGCTTTGGATATAAAATCAGCAATAGTAAGGGCATGGTTGTAAGTTACCCTATTGTTTATTAAATATCTTTTTTGTGATTGATTATAATAGGAAAAAAACTATATGATGAGCCTTTAGTTTTCAATACTTGTAGCGCCTGTCTTCATTGCTGAAATAGAGTGAAGAATATCAGAACCAACACATCTCATGAGTATAAGGAATAGACATTTAAAGCCATCAGTAAACACACTAAGGAAAGC